>NC_048598.1:176997698-177098873 GCF_003668045.3 Cricetulus griseus | reverse complement strand
TTCCTTCATCTTCTGATCCCCCTCCTCCCCCTACTGCTTCATCACAACAATCCCTCCCCTCCCCATATCCCTCCTCCCATCCCTCCTCCCCTCTCTCCCCACTCTCTCTCTTCCTTTTAATCTGATTTAAACAGCATAACCTTTTGTTTTATTTAACTTTGTGTGGATTTCATATGTGAGCACTTTATTACCTGAGCTACACTGCTCATCAACTTCACTGCACTACTGCTGATCTGATTAGGACTCCACTCTCAGGTTCTCTCTCTCTCTCTCTCTCTCTCTCTCTCTCTCTCTCTCTCTCTCTCCCTCAGTACACTCATTGCAAACTATTTACAGCCAGGCTGCACTGTAAAGTGTATGAACTTGTATGAACATGAAACTTCAGAGGACTGTGTACAGATCAGGGAGTGTTTTAGGGATGACTCTGGGATGATGGTATGCACTGTCACTTGCCTTCTGTGGGTTATGACATGAGCAGAAGCAGAACATGTGTCCCTGGGCCATCCACTCAGAGCTGAGAGCTTAGGTCACTGCTATTTCACAAAAGGGACAATAATATTAATAGTTCAACTGGTGAGTCAAATGTGGTCACTCAGTGACCAGTCTGGGGAACCTCATGTGAATGGTGAAATTTGATACTTCATTCATTCATTCATTCATTCATTCATTCATTCATTCACCTATCTATCTATCTATCTATCTATCTATCTATCTATCTATCTATCTATCTATCTATTTATCTATCTATTTATCTATCTATCTATCTAACTACTGTGTGTCAATAACAACTCTGGCCCTAGATAATCCCACTGTACACATTCCACCCTTTCATGTCAGTAGCTTGTGAGAGTTGCTGAGTGAGAGAGAGCTGGGCTCTCAGAGAGACAAGCTTGCAGCCTTCTCACACATGTGGTGAAAGTGGTCATGCAGCATGCTCTCCTACATTTACTTAGAGGAACATCCCACATGCAAATTTGTAGCAATGCTACCAGAAGTCAAGCACCTGCTTAAATTCAGAGCCTCCTACACCCTGGAGAATATTTTCTGGGAGGCATTGAATTCACCACAATGGACATGAAATCCTTGTGGGTCTTCATTTTCCTGCTGATGGTTCCCAGCTGTGAGTTCCACAGGGAAGCAGTGGAGAACCTTGTTCTGCTGGTTCTGAGCTCCTGACTCACTGTTGTTCTTTGTTCACAGGTGTCCTGTCCCAGGTGCAGCTGCAGGAGTCAGGGCCTGGTCTGCTGAAGCCCTCGCAGTCACTGTCCCTCACCTGTATTGTGACTGGTTACTCCATTAGCAGCGGTTACTGGTGGAGTTGGATTCGTCAGCATCCAGGGAAAGGGCTGGAGTGGATGGGTAAAATTGATAGAGATGGAGACACCTACTACAACCCGTCTCTCAAGAGCCGAATAACGATGACAGTAGACACATCGAAGAATCAGTTTTCCCTGAGGCTGAACTCTGTGACCACTGAAGACACAGCTGTGTATTACTGTGCAAGAGGCACAGTGATGGAACTTCAGTGTGAGCCTGCACAAAAACAAGCCTTCCTGCAGGGGACAGGAGTGCCTCTGAGACAGCGGGCACCGAGTACTCATGCAGTCTGGTCTCAGCCCAGAAGCATGGACAGTGAGGAAGGACCATGCACTTCCTGTGGGCTGGGGAGTGTTTTGTCCCCCAACCACACACTGTCCCCTAGGGACATTACTTCCTTGGTCTTCCTTGCTTTGTCATATGCTCAAGTGCCAGTAAAGGCACTCACAAAACAATGTCATTATTTTCATAGATGGAAAGGGGATAATGAGTAGGAACTTTGTCATCACCAATTTTCATTTGACTTCCTTTTCCTTCCTGAGCAACAGATATGGCAGATTCTCAGTGACCCATGATTGAAATATAAGCTGAACTTTGTTTCCACAAAGCAAACATGAGAAATACTGACAGTGTAGGCTCCTTTGGAGTGTGGCTTGTTAGGATGCCATTGAAGTGAAAAGTCATTTAGGGCCATTTTTAATCAATAAAATACGCTATTTTCATTATGGGAGAAGGAGAATTTGCAGATATTGGGTTCTCTGTCACTGTCTTTTTCTCTTTCTATCTTTCTCTCCCATGTCCCTTTCCCCATCTCCACCTCTGCATTCTTACATTCAAAATTTCATCTTAGGGAGAGCCCCAAAGTTCCCCTGTGACCATCCACTAGTGGTGGCAAGAGGTGTCATTGAAAACCATGCAGACTTTAGTGTTGGATTTGAAGCTTTCATATATGAGCTGAAAATGATTCTGCTCTTCATATCAACCAGGCTGTGAAAACTCAGTTAGAGATCTGAGTAAATTAATACATAAGGTTGAAGTTTCCAAACACCAGCTAATGCAGGAAAGCATTCCCCTATCTGGGGCTCTTCTCACAGACAGTTGGGTATCTGTCTTGGAAGACAAAGTCATTGCCTCTGCTCCTCATGATTCTTTTGGTCCTGAAGGCTTCGAACCTCTTGCTCCCTATCACAGTGGCCACCTTGGTGGCCAAAGTTCCTCTTTCATTGATTTCTCTCAAGAGCACAGAGCTCCAGAGGAGCTCAGAGCACAGATCTCAGGATCGTCATGAGGTAAGCAGGAGGGAAAGCCTATGGAAGGAGCTGCCTGTCCTTCTTCCCCTCTGCATTGATTGGGGGGTACTCTGAAAATCACCCTGGGAAATGAACACTGAAATGATTTTCCCACCTTCTTTTGAGGATTTCCTGTAGACTCCCTGCTTTCTGTCTACTCTCCCAGCACCAAGTCTTGAAGAACTAGACCTCACCATCATCTGCTTCTTCTACCATCTGGAATCTGTCTAGGTCTACCCTGAGCTCCATGGACAACAACTGCTCCCTTCTTGTCATTGTTCACTTTCCTCCAAGCATAGAAAGATGGTCAATGAAAACTTTGCCATCCATGAGCCACCCCCACTTCCTTCTCAGGGATTCATACATCTGTACATCTTTAATAAAAATATCAGGGCAGGTGGCCCAAGTCCTGTTGATCCTCTGTTCAATGAACACACATGTCTGCAGGCGTACCTGCTTGTACTGCCTGCTTAGCCTTCACATGGGAAACAGATGCCTACTGACCCAAATGTACCTTTTTCAGCTCCTTCCGTATCACATCAAAATAGATCTAGATTATTCAGATTCAGATTTGCTTGTGACAAAACCCATTTGATGACAATGTCTCCGAGGTCATTGAAAGGCTTGTAGCTGGTCACTTACAATGTTACCAATGTCCCAAGGAGTAGAGTCCATGACTCAATGGGGTATGACTTCTGCAAATGAAAAGGGAATCCAAAGCCAGAAGGAGACAGGAATCTTCATTTATTCATGGAGTAAGGTTAGAAAATATCAAGTACAAGTATAATATATGCCCTACTTAGAACATGACACTAAACAGGAGCATGTAACCCAAGTTGATCAAGTATAGACAGGCACCAAAAGTCATCATGGGCTTCTGATTGTTTTCATTCTGAAACAACCATTCTGGGTTGTTGTGAACTTACAGAATCTCAACAACAGAAACCTAGGAAAAGTATCACTAAGTTTATGAAACTCTTGTGATCAAAAGAGAAAATAAATTCCTTACCTTTAAAAGTTTAAATGATTTCTTATTGATACTTCTAACACCAAAATAAAACAAGCTGTTATGCTCACCCAGCTTAGCTCAGCCTTGTATGGTGGAACCTGTAAAAATGATTGGCAAAGTACTTTAAGGTCACTGCTTTTGGTCCCTGCAGCATACTGACAACCACCTTCTGAGACTGTATTCATGACCTTCTCCTCATCCTGGGTGTCTGCTGTGTATACTGTCTTTCTGAACATACTTCATGACCATGGTTTTCATTCACATTGACTCTGCTAAACTGTTTGTTTCAACCTGGCTTGTTTAAAAGTGCCCCTATCACATTCAGTCTCACTTTTAGCTGTGACTGACCTACCCCATCCTTCAGAATGCTCACACTGTAGGTCAGCCCCATTCCTGGCTCATCATAGAAATTATTTTGCCTCTCACTTTCTCCTTTAAAATGTCCTCTGTGTTGTAAAAGAGCATTTTTTTTAAAAAATGACATCTAGTGACTGAACAGATACCACAGTGATGACCATTAATGAACTGTGACTGTCCTTTTGACTAAGATTGATTGTATCAACACTCTTATTTCCAAATGGTCAGGTTTTATTTTTACCTTGTTGTTAATCTTGACTGCGGATACTAAGACAGGTCCTAGAAACCATGTTGGGCCCTGTTGTTCCATGCTCCCAAGATAAGGCCAGGTGAGCCTGGAAAATTTTTCCATGGCTAGGAGTGAGGACGGATGGGAGCTGAAGAGTTTTGGAGGTGTGTAAAAGTGGGGCAGCATGTATAGGTAAAGGAGATTTGTGGACCTTGAATGAGCATGCATAGGTAAAGGAGGTGTGTGTGTGTGAGAGTGTGTGTGTGTGATTGTGTGAGTGTGTGTGTGGGGGGGCGGGGTCAGCATGTATAGGTAAAGGTGAGGAAATGAGGATACAAGAAACAGGTCTGTGAAATTAAATGAGTTTTTCTTGAAAATGAGAATCACAGTATCATAAGGTGATTTGTGTTCAATGATTTTGGAAGCCTGAGTTCATAAAAAACATCTTTTGAGCGAGAAGTCAGTCTTACTCTTTCCCTTGCACAGTCTAAATCTTTCTTCCTAGCCCATCTCCATTCCTTTGTGTCAGTAGGCAATTCCCATGAACACTTCCTGCCATGGACCCCTATGGCCACCTGGGTCTGGGCCTGAGGTAGGTGATTTTCACTGTACATCCCATCTGCCATTATCATCTCTGCAGTCTCACACTGAGTCTCTCATAGCAGCATCATGATTACAGGGCTCCTTCTCTCATCCTGTCTCCCTCCCCTGGAGACTCTGATTCTTGGTTCTGACCCAGCTCATCTTCATACTTACTGGGTTCTTTGAAGGATACGCTTCTCCTATTGAGGTTAGCATCAGTGTCTATGGTAAGCATAGATACTTAGGGGGCAGTCTGCTGCTTCTGACAATTTTAAACCTGTCAAAAAAGATAAATATGTGAATGGAAGAGCTTTAAGCTTTGATTTTGATAAGTTTTGTGTGAACATGCTCTCCTGTCAAGATGACCCACTTGTGAAATGGGGATAGCTAAAGCATCTCATTAAACTACCCACAGGTTTGCATCAATTTCCTATAGCAGCCCTGGAGAATGGAAAGCCACTTTTGTTGACCCCCATTTCCTTGTGTGGAAGAGTTTAGAGAACACGAGAAGATACACAAGGAATCCCAAACGTCATGCCTTAGTCTTAGAAGATCCCCAGACAGCAGCCAGACTCCAGTGTGACAGAAGAGTTCCAGACACACTAATGCTGTTGCAATGGGAGTCCTGGCCATCATATAGTGCTCACACCTCACCTGGGAGAAGGATCCTGAGTTCACTGCCCTTCATTCCTTAAATCTAATTTACTTTCCTCGTGCCACGATCAGCATAGCCTTGGTTTCAATGAAGACATCTTCCCCATTAATAGAACGAGAGGGGCTCACAGACTGAAGCCACAATCATGGGATTTTTATGGGTTTGCACTGAGCCCTATGCATATGTTATGTTTGAGGAGCTAGGGATTATGTGAGACTCCTAACAGTTGGGTTGCGGTGTCTTTGATTCTTTGACTTGCTCTTATGGCTCTTTTCCTCATACTGGGTTGCCTCATTCAGGCTTGATATGTGGGTTTGTGCCCAGCTTTAATGTATCTGGTTATGCCATGTTCAGTGTATATCCCTGGAAGGCCTGATCTTCTCTAAAGGGAAACCAAGGAAGACTGGGTCTGGGGGAGAAGGGATGTGTGAGAGGAACTTTGAAGAGTCGAGGGAGGAGAAACTGCTGTTGAGAGGTAACATGTGAGAGAAGAAAAAAAACATAATTAAGAACAGACACTCATGAGGGAGGGTAAAGTGTGCTATCCCAGAGAATCAGCTCCCAAGAAATGTGGAAGCCCCACACCCTCAGGGAACTGAGTGATGGGAGGACAATCTACACCATGACCCTAAAGTTCTGACACAGGACCACTTTCTATCCTGGAGCTCTTACACATCAATAATATGTTTTTAATTTAATGCCATTAATATGACAACATGGTACCCAATGATGTAACTCAAGTATCCCACACATGCATGCAAAGGGGTCCAACATTTACTCTTTAAAGTATTTGTAAAGTAGTAAATTATTTATTCATTTTATGTTAAAGTTATTCCTTTACATATGTTGAACTTCATCCACTTGACATAGAGTTTCCAATTTAGTGGAATCAAGGTTTTTAAAGTACACCCTAATGATTTTTAAAAATTCTATTGGTGTTTGTTTTAATGTCTCCATTTTCATTTCTAATTTTAGTAATTTGTCTCTTTTTTTCTTTTTGGTTATTGTCTTCACCATTGTCAGTACTGTTTAACTTTGCAAAGACTCCTTTACGGTTTTCAGTGATTCTTTGATCTGTCGTATCATTTTCCATTTTCATTAATGTCAGAATAGTTTTCATTATCTTTCCCCTTCCATTGTTTTATGGTTTGGTTTCTCCTTGGTCTTTTAAGGTCTTAAGGCAGTACATAATTAGTTATTACATTGAAATCTCTCACATTTTTATGTGTGAACAGAGTAATATTTTGCATTGGGCTTTCATTTTATTTCATTCTTGTCATTTATAAATATCTTTCTTAATTTCATTCTTGACACAGCTGTCATTCAACAGTGCATTGTTTACTCTCCACAAAATTGTGAACATTCTGTATTTGTTTCATTAATTGTTGATATATATATATATATATCTTTATTTCATTTTAGTCATATAGGATTCTGGGTATTATTCCAATTTTTCTGTATTTGTTGGATCTTCAACTATGTCCTAAAATGTGGTTGTCTTACTTAAGTTGCCTCTATGGGATAAAACATCATGACACAAGAAACCTTGGGGAAAACAGGCTTATGTCGTGTTACATTTCCATTCTACTCCAGATATCTTTCATTTTTAATCCATCCTTTTCATATATATATATATATATATATATATGCATACTTATATATCTATATATACACATTACATACATTCTTAAATATATAAATACAAGTACCTCTGTCCATATAATGTTACTTGTGAATACGTTTTCACGGCCTTTTGTATTAGTGTACGCTTCTGTCTAGAAGATTATTTCTCAGACACAAAGTTCTTTAGGTGTCGGTGATTTTTTTTTCACTAAGTTTTTGAGAGCAGGTGAGCTGCCTCCTTTTGTGTTAGCATAGCCACTGGTGCCATTATTGTTTAGGTCATACTTCAGCAGCCTTGTTGGTTAGTGGTGGTTAGTCTTCTTTAATATGTCCAGGAGACAAATTGAATCACTAAAGTAATTGTTCTTCTTTATCATACACTCTTCTTTTCCCATTTTGCAGTGATCTTCGAGCCTTAGGTACAGGGGTTATCCTGTAGATCTATCAGTTGGGGCTTGCCTGCACAACTCCACATTTTCTCTGCTATGGTTTTCTCTATTTGTTTCCAAATGATTCAAAGAGAAGTTGATGAATGGAGTTAACATATCTATGGGTATGAAGATAAATATTTAGAATATACTTAGAGGTTATGTTATTTAGTAAAGATAGATATAGGTTCTCCTCCAACTCACATGACTTAATAAACACCTGATTTTGGCTAGGTTTTCAGACCCAGGTATGATTTTCTACTTAGTGAGAGAGCTTTAAGTTAAAAGTTATTTCGTAGGGTCTACTGTACCAGCATTCCTAACTTTGTTTCCAATATCTTATCAGTTTTATGATATATTTCTGTTTTATTGTTTTAGTTTTGTACAAAATATTTATTTTGAATAATTAAATCTTGAAGCAGCATAAGAGACACACCTTTGGCACAAATCTCCAAGTTTATATTTGTGCTCCCATCTTAATAAACGCACATGGAGTATTGTGGTGTGTGTATTTGTGTCACTATCTCTGTCTTTAATAGAGAACAGGCGTTATTTATGTAACTGGTCCTTCCACATTCTGTCTCTTGGCCAAGTCCCAGCACAACACTCTGTATAGACAGTGGACTCACTGCCCCTTGGTTTTTTTTTTTGCATTAGATGAAATTTCCACACATACGAAGTCATCCAGTTTTATGGCCATGTTCTAATGATCTCTGCCTGAATGACTGTTTCCTGTGAACACCGCAGATTCTGCTAGACCTTAGGGTGTTTGGATCATTTCCTATGTGAGAACTGTTTAGGAAGTTTTACTCTTTGGCATGGCAGATTTCTGTATATCATGTAGTATTCCATGTAGGTTGACAATGGTTTTTCCTGGTGATATCATCTTTAGCTGAAATCAGTATAGAAACTAAAGTCTCCTTTTTTGATCTGCCTTGTCACTGTATAATTTATATTTCTAATATTTTATTCTTTCTGTTTATTCTTCCTGTGAAATTTCCTTTGGAAAAATATATACTTGACTTTTTATATTCTTCATCCAATTAATTTGGCAAAGTCTTTCTACCTGTTGTTGAATGGCATGCCCAGAAACTTTAACTGTGCTGGACTTGCTTTAATATAAAGCATCCAGCCTCTTACTTCAATTTCTTTCTTAGTTTCATCATTTTATTCACCAACACTTGCTTTAGTTTAGATTGCTGTATTGCATGTCCTTTGATGAAATATTTAGTGATTCCTTATTTATCAATTTCACTGTCTGTCTTGATGCTTACAGAGTGATATTAAGCTGTCTAATTCTACCTAGGTCCTCACACACCACCAAAGATATTGTGTACATTACAGAAGTCACATTAGTTCCTTTAATTTCACCTATGTAAGTTACATGTTCTAAAATATAATATATGCTTATTGTTCATGCTTTTTCTTTTTTAAGTCAGTTAGTGTGTCAATAGTGTGTGTGTGTGTGTGTGTGTGTGTGTGTGTGTGTGTGTGTGTGACCTGCTCAAGTCTTTTCTTGATCCCTGTGTTTGAGATTAGGTGATTGTATCCAGTAGATTCATCTCTAGGTATTTAAGCCTGATATTTTCATATACACCTGTTCTGTCACTTACAGATTGGGTTTCAAGGCAACAACTTTGACATCCAGTGTTCCCTCTCTGCCCTCAAATCCCTCTGCATTCTGTCTCTCTCTCCTTCCTTACTCTTTTGTTTATGGAATTACATATCGAACCATCTGGAATTTGCATCACAGGTGACCTTGGGCTAATGATGATCAGTGGTGTCCTCTGTGGAGTAAAACTTCTTGACTCTACTCTTTGACTCTTTTTCCAGAAGGCTGTGTTTCCACAAGGGTCCATCACTCCATCGGACACAGTTTCTACCATGATCCTGAGAATCTCAAGAGAAGAGGTTGCGGAAACTGTGGTTGGTATATAACATTAATGATGGAATTTAATTACAAAAGAATACTAAAAGAATAAACAGAGTTCCCATAGACAAAAATGCAAGAATTCCAAACTCAGAGTACAGGTAATTCTGGAAGAGACCTCTCCAGGTTCCTACATGAACACTGGAATGGTCATGTCACATGAACTCAAGGCAGAAAGGGGGTGTCCAACCTCAGAGTCAACTACACTTATGGCTGGAGCTGACTCAGTCAGTGCTCAGTGCATCGGGGCTGAAGTCAACACAGTGAAAGAAAACAGCTCCAGAGCATGGAACAGAGCAAAGCCCACTGACATCTATAACACAAAACACAAAGAAATTAACCCTAAATGCGTCTTTTTTTGTGATTATTAAATGACAACGATGATTCTTAGTGTGTACCAAGAAAAACAGCATAGCATGATACAAAAATTTCATATAATTGTATTTGTTATCAGATTCCCTTGGCATATTTAGAAAGAAACTAGAGCATATCATCTCTCCCCTCCAGCTACAGAGCTTGCTATATAGCAGGAAGACATGCAAATAAGGTCGATCTCTTCTCATGAAAACCAGCCCAGCACCGACTTTGAAGCTCAGGCAAAGAAGATCATCCCTGGATTCCCAGGTCTTCACATTCAGTGATCAGCACTGAACAACAACCACACCATGGATTTGTGGCTGACTTGGGTTTTCCTTGTTGCTCTGTTAAAAGGTAATTTATGAAGATGAGACACTGGGTCCTTTAGTGGAAATGAGCAGGACAGATTTAAACTGGAGCTTGTGTGACATATTACTGACAGTATTCTCTGTGTTTGCAGGTGTCCAGTGTGAGGTACAGCTTGTGGAGTCAGGGGGTGGCCTGCTGCAGCCTGGGGTTTCTCTGAGACTCTCCTGTGTAGCCTCTGGATTCACCTTTAGTAGCGATTGGATGGGTTGGATCCGCCAAGATCCAGGCAAGGGGCTGCAGTGGGTTGCAGAAATTAATGGAGATAGCAGTAAAGCAAACTATGCACCATTCTTGAAGGATCGCTTCACGGCCACCAGGGGGCGCACAGCACACAAACACAGATTCATCCCAGGAGATTATGCAGACATGATCTTCTCTGGTGTCTAGAATGCATATATTTTCTAACAAGTTTCCCCGGAATTCTCTCTACATGAATGTACTGAAGTTATCTGACGTCCTAGGAACATTATATTTTCCTTGTATTAATAATTTAAAATATAAGGCACAGTCCCCTCATGAACAAAATGCAAACTGACAGCTATGAGGATATAAAGGACCCTTTCTTTGTCACTGAAATCACATGATAAGGAAGGTCTTGGACACTTATGAGTCTTTTCAGATTCTACGCAGAGTCTTGGTCAGTTTTCTGCTGTTATTTTCTTGTTAACCTTGCCTGCATGGTTACTGCAATGGGACTCTTGAATGCCGCTGAAGGCAGGAAAGCTGGAGTGTTCACCTCAGAGACAGAGAAACACCATTGGGAGAGGGATGGTTGGTTTTTCAGGGTTAATGATCAGAGATTTCAATATCTATAACGGTAAAGAGAATCTACTATCCAAACCAGAGCCTTCTTTGGATACTATTATAATGACCTCAACTAGGTACCAATTTTGGGAACCAATGTACCATGAGATATTAGATTAGTCAGATCATGAAAAAAAGGACTCACTAATCAGCACGGTATGAAGGTGAAAACCAATGGACCCACTGTCTGTTCTCTAAAGCGATGGCAGGGTCAGCCTACATGGCTACCACTTCCAAGACCCTATAATTTTTTTTTCAAATTTCATTACAGATGTCTATTTATTTGTATTTGTTCATGTGCCAATAGACACACATGTAATGATACATATTTGGAAATCATAGGACAACATTTCTCTTATTCTACCATGTGGTTCCTGGGAACAGAAATCATGGAATCCAGCCTGGCAGCCAGTGTCTTCCTCGGTGTGCATAGACATAGAGAGAAAGTGGGTGAGTTTGCCATAGACTTCAAAGTCACCAGCAGTAGAGCTGTAACTTGAACTCCTGTCCTCCTTTCTACATCCGCCGTGGTCACAGGTATATGATACTGTTACTGGCCTCTAATTGGTTTAAAGTGAAGACACCGGGTGTGATAAAGCCCAGTGGTAGAGTGCTTGCTTAGCATGTACAAGGAAATGGTTTTAGTTTCCAGAACTACAGAGAGGAGGGGGGTCAGATTAAGTTGTTGGTTTTCTATTACTTCCGTGTCCACTACTTATATGCAATATAATAGAGATAGCTGTTTTCTTTGTTAAAAGCAAAACAAAGAACTTCAGTGTAAACCAAGGCACACCTACATGCAGGGGAGCTCAGGACCAGCAGGAGGCAGAATGGGGCCAATAATCAATAGTATAGAAATGAAATGGAGAGAAGGGGAGTGGGGGTTCGCCTTAATCTCTATGGACTCCCTTTTTATAGTCTATTAGCTGAACAACACCTGCTACAGTTGACATGTGAAGTCCCCATGTCCAAATACAGTAAAAATTATTTGTTAAATATTGAAAAGATTTTTATTTTTCACATTTATTTCATTAAGATTTGTTTATTGATTTTTGATTTATTTGGAAAATATTTTTCATACTATATGATATGTTCTGATCATGATTTGTAACTATTCCCTAGTCCTACCCTCTGCCACACCTCCCTGCCACTCAATTTACAACATTTCTTTCTATCTATAAAATGCAAAAACAGAAAAAGCAGGATTTTAAAAAGCAAACAAACAAGAAACACACACCAGCAACATGTTCAAACAGCAAATATTAATAGCTTACATATAAACAAAGGTGGGAAATTCTCCTAATTTAGGAATTTTTGAAATTTCCATTCGCAATTATCCTTGTCACTATTACCACCTGTGAATCATTTTTGTCAGGGAAATGAACTAATTTTTCAGGTTGGTATTCTATTTTTAAATTGAGAGATTAGGCTTATGTGATATCCACAGGGTCTACACAGGTCTCAGGAATGGCTACTTCTTGAAGCAGGATAAGGATTTGAGCCTCTTATCCTGTTGCCTGAACCAAGTGTCCTCTACCTCCTTCTTCTCCAGCTTGACTAGGTCCTTATCTAAGAGCTATCCTGATCATGAATATGCAAATCATGTGAGTCTATGGTGGTAAATACAGGGATGTCCACACCACCAACAATATATGATCAGTGTCCTCTCCTCAGTAACTGAGCACACAGGTCCTCACCATGGGATGGAGCTGGATCATCCTCTTCCTGGTGACAGCAACTACAGGTAAGGGGCCATGCACTCAGGTGACAGTGACATCCACTCTGCCCTTCTTTCCACAGGTGTCCACTCCAAGGTGCAGCTGCAGCAGTCTGGGGCTGTGCTGGTGAAGCCTGGAGCATCAGTGAAGCTGTCCTGCAAGGTTCAGGCTACACCTTCACCAGCTACTATATATACTGGGTGAAACAGAAGACTGGACAGGGCCTGGAGTTGATTGGAAATATTTATCCTGGAAATGGTGAAACTGGCTATAATCAGAAGTTCCAGGGCAAGGCCACACTGACTGCAGACACATCCTCCAGCACAGCCTACATGGAGCTCAGTAGCCTGACATCTGACGATTCTGCTGTCTATTACTGTACAACAGACACAGTGTTGCAACCACATCCTGAGTGTGTCAGAAACCCTGGAGGAGTAGGAATCTGCCCTGTGACTGAGATGACAGAGTAGATTATCCTCGGGGCTTGCACAGAAATCATCAGTCCGAGTGTCCCTTTGTCACTTCACAGTATTATAGAATTTTGTCAACTTTTCAAAAGAACTGTTGGGAATAAATTGATGCTGATTCAGGATGCCCCTGCAGTACAGAGTCTTTATCAGTGACCACCTCTATTGAAATGATTCTTCTTTAATGAAGCTAACTGGAAAATTCTGATGACACTATATCATTCATATATATTATAATCTCAGTACCTAAGAGAGTGGAAAAGGAAATGTTGGAGTAGCTGGTAGCAAACTATAAATCAACAATATCAGGGCAAACAAAAATCCCTTTGTGTTGCTGCTGGATTTGATGTAGATATCCCCATGCAGGTTTCATAGGACTGACTTCTGTGGGGACAGACTGTGTGTCTCAATAACTACAATTTATGGCTGCCCTGATGCATCACAGCCACACAAAACTCCTAGGATAACCTTCCTGACTTGAGAGAGAATAAAACAGTCTACAAACTTTTCAGAGCAATCTGTGCATAGGGGTGAAATTAAACAACTGAAGACCATGTTCTGTCAAAGTAAACAAAAAGTAACATAGTCCAATAATACATCAAGTTCATAAGATCAACAACATTGCTAAATATATTTGTCATGAGAGAGCAAAAAGGAAAATGAAATATATTTCTTATGCAGATCCCAAGGAGTAAGTGCAGACAGGCCAGCAAAGGTGTTTCCTGACTCTACTAGAGTTTGTTCTTCTCAGTTAACCACATACAAGGCCCAGGAGACCATCTTGTATGACAGTTAGATCACTCCCCGAGAAGGATACAAGATGTGGCACAGAAAAGTTCAGTTCCTAGAATCTGTCACTCTCCTGGAAATGCTCCCTAAAATGAAATGACACAATTTTAAGAATCTCTCAATTCCTATGAAGACAGCACATCTCATCATAGAATTTTTTTCCTCCATTAGAAATGAGGACCAGACGGTCATGTCTCATGGAAAGGCAATCTCAAGGTTCTTCATGCTGAGTCTCACCCAATCAGGATAGAGTGTCATGTCCTGTGGTGGGGACAGGACTGGAGGGATGGATGAAACCAGAGCAGGGGACCAGAGGGGGACTCTAGATTTCTCTCACCTTTTGGTACTCATACACATGGTTCATTTATAACTTAAAATAGTTTAAAAATAGTAACCTGATGTAGATTCGTGCTACATCCAACACAGTCCACAACAGATTATTAAGAAACACAAAAATTTCAAGTTTTATATTGTTACAGATAAACAATTTTCATACCATACCTTTCCTTTCTTATTTGAGACAGACTTTCTCTGTGTAGGTATGGATCTTGTCCTAGAACTTGCTCTTAGAACAGTCTCACCTTGAACTCACAGAGATCTGTCTGTCTCTGCCTGCTAAGTACAGGGTTTAAGACATGCACCACCACTGCCCGATCTTACCATTTTTTTTTCAATACTAGGTGTCACACGCCAATCATTTTGCAAGAATTTGCACTAAGCTACATATTTGAACACAATTCCTTCAAGTTAACATCAGGATTCAACATTCATAACTTTGTTAGTACTTTTTAAATCATCAACATTTTATTATCATGGCCTCTGTCAGAGCACAATGAAGTGAGGGTTTGAATTATATCACAAATACATAATAATAGGTAATTCTTTCATTTTTCCCCAAAACTGAGTTTTGTCTCTATCATTTTCTCTACGCAATTATATGTATATTACTTTCACCACAAAACTCATTGTACAACAGCAGGAACTGTAAACAAGGTCTCCCTCTGCTCATAAAAACCACCCAACCTTAACCTTGCAGCTCGGGCTGAGGAGCCCAGCCCTGGATTCCCAGTCTTCACTTTCAGTGTTCAGCACTGAACACACAGCACTTACCAAGGAGTTGTGTGTGAGAGAATATATCCTTTTGCTTCTTAAATAAAAGGGTTTTCAGAGTTTCTTAACCTGAGTACTGTAAAGATCAATATAGTCACTCAAGCTCCTCCCATATCTAAATTTCACTGCCCCCACAAACTAGTCAGTTCTTCAACTTTAATAGTTTTACGTGTGTGTGTGTGTGTGTGTGTGTGTGTGTGTGTGTGTTACAAGCAGGGTCCCAATGAAGGTCAAAGTGTTTGTAGCTGGGTTGGTGTTTAACTTTCTGCATGGGTACCATGCAGGCAGAATACATTTTCGTTGTGGTATAGTATACAATGGAATATTATGATATTATATTTTGGTCACTCTCTCTATCTTTAATAGAGAAAGGCTTTATTTGAGTAACCAAGTCCTTCCACATTCTGTCTCCAGCTCCAGCACAGCTCTTGGCATAGACATTGGGCTTACTGCCCCCTGCTCTAGTGCATTAGATAAGAGTTCTACACATAGGAAATCATCCAGTTTTATGGCCATATTCTAATTGGTAGTCTCCTGAATGATCTATACCTGACTGACTGTTACCTGTGCACACCACAGATGCTGCTAGATCTTAGGGTGGTTGGATCATTTCCTATGTGAGAACTATTTTAAGAAGTTTTGCTCCTTTGCATGGCAGATTTCTGTGTATCATGTAGTATTCCACATAGGTTGATAATGGTTTTGCATGGTGATGTCATCTTTAACTCTTCTGTTTGACTCTTTCTTCCAGCATGCCTTGTTTGCACAAAGTTTCAGTCACTCCATGGTACATAGTTTCTACCATGATCCTGAGATCTCAAGAGCAGAAAGAGGGGAATCTGTGATTGGTATGTAAAATAAATGAAGTAATTTAATAAAACAATACTGAAAGAAGAAATGGAGCTCCCAACCTCAGGGGGCAGCTACACTTAGGGCTGGAGCTGACTCAGGCAGTGCTCTGTGCATCAGGGCTGAAGTCAACACAGTGAAAAAAAATTGCTCCAGAGCAGGTAACAGAGCAATGCCCACCGCCCTCTACAACACAGGGCAGGAAGAACTGGGCTGAAATTAACCGTAACTACATCTTTTATTAGTGAGTATTAAATTAAATAGATGATATTTAATGTGTACCAAAAACATAGCAGAGTACGACACAATAAAATTTCCTGTCATTATCTTGGTTGTCAGACTCTCTTAGCAAATTTAGAAAGAAACTAGAGCATGTCATCTCTCTCCTCCAGCTACAGAGCTTGCAATATAGCAGGAAGACATGCAAATATGGCCTCTCACTTTTCATGAAAACCAGCCCAGCACTGACCCTGAAACTCAGGCAGAGGAGCCCAGCCTGGATTCCCAGGACTTCATTCAGTGATCAGAACTCAACACAGATCACATCATGGATTTGGGGCTGATTTGGGTTTTTCTTGTTGCTCTGTTAAAAGGTGATTTATAATGGAGAGATATTGAGTGTGTTAGTCGACACAATCAGGATAGATCCTGAGTCTTTATGGCAGTTTACTGATGTGATTCTGTGTTTGCAGGTGTCCAGTGTGAAGTGCAGCTGGTGGAGTCTGGGGGTGGCCTGGTACAGACTGGGGGATCCCTGAGACTCTCCTGTGCAGCCTCTGGATTCACCTTCAGTGACTACTGGATGTTCTGGCTCAGACAGACTCCAGAAAAGAAACTGGAGAGGCTTGCAAATATTAATAAAGATAGCAGTGTCACAAACTATGCACCATCCGTGAAGGGCCGGTTCACCATCTCCAGAGACAATGCCAAGAACTCTCTGTACCTGCAAATGAACAGTGTGAAGTCTGAGGACACCGCCACTTACTACTGTTCTAGACACACAGTGAGTGATCTCAGTGTGAAACCAGACATAAACCTCACTATGAGGCCGCTTTCAGTCACCAGGGGGCGCACAGCACACACTGAACACAGGTCCATCCCAGGAGATTATGCAGACAGGGTTAGATGAAGCACCCATCAGATGTCTGGGCTGCACTTTTTATTGCTGTTTTCTGGAAATTCTCTCTCCACGTGTGATATGAAGGGATACAGTGTCCTCAAAACATTATATGTTCTCTTTGTACTATTTTAAAAATATGAAGCACAGTCCCCCATAACAAGATGCAAACCGACAGCTATGAGGACATAAAGGACATTAACACAGTCACTGAAATCACATGATAAGGAATTCCTGGACTTTCCTGAGTCCTTTCTTACTCTAGGCAGAGTCTTGTTCGGATTTCTTGATTATAATACTCATAAATTAGTGTTTAAGTGAAAACCAAGGGGAAGGTGGGGCTGAGATCATTACCATAAACCCTAGCAAGTCGGGATCCTTCGCTGAACCTTCCCTCCTCTCCTCTAAATGAGGACTGTGCGCTGTAATCCAGATGTGACCCAGCTGTGCTTTTACCTAACTCAGTTTATTACTGCAGGACTTTCATCTCTGTTCATCGTGGAAATTTTTTTAAACTGATCCCTTCATTTGTTGAAAGATGTGAATGAGTGTGGTAACTCTAAGTCTTTAGTACAGGGAAAGAAAACACCTGGTTTCCTCTAACTTTGCTTCCCATTCCAGAAGCACAGAGCAGACAAAGTGTCTTTTCTCTCTCTGATTCTTAAATGTTGTGTTTTTTTAAAGTCACATTTATTCGTTTCTAACGGTGTATTTCAAGATGGGAGTATTTCCTGTCCTTTTTGTTGTGTAACTAACCTAAACCATCTGAGAGCACTCTCAGTCCTCAGAATATTTTTTTAGTGTAAACACCTCTTCAGAACTCAGCTGACTTCAGCATGACAATAACTTTCACATTTTTATTGTCCCCATCCTCCTCCTTCAGAAACATCTGTATTTGTGAGTACATCCTACCCTGTTCACACAAAGCAATTGTGATGATGTCGAAGAAATTTGACATAGAACAATACTGGGTGCACACATCACTGTGGCTCTCTTACCTACCAAGTGTGGGGACTTCCCTATGAGCTAAGACACAAACAGTGGTTTCCTGGATGAAACACATGTGTATGCCTGAGCGTTCTAAAAATTCTGCTGTCAGTGGTTACTGCCTCCCAATAATCGAATATTTTGTGCATGAAAATACATCATTTGTTATTAGGATTGAAAACATCGTATTAAATAAACAGTCATGTTCACACTGTTAATGTGTCAGAGAAGAATTCACCTCTGACATGGGAGCGCACTGAAAATTTAGTGTGCAGATACACCTACCTGGGTCTGTTTTGTGATCTCCTCCTACAAATGTCATAGGGACGGAAACCCAACGCAAGTATAGATCTTGAAATATAGTGCATCACCCACATATTCAGGGTCAACTCAGCAGAGTAAGTGGTCTCATAACATGGTTCCCCCAATTCAGTCAACAACACTGACATGCAGTTCTGTGATATTTTACAAAATTGTATCTGACCATTAGGAAAATTTGAGACAAAAATGAGGAGGCATGAAGTCTGGACAATATCCCTGCAATCCTCATAGTAACACACAAAAGGAGACACAGTATCTAATTGTTGCAAATCTCTTACAACTTTCAGTCGACCTCTGCCTCTCCATAGTTACGAGAAAACTCTACCCCAATTATCTATAGCCTAAAGATCATGAGTAAATAAACAAGCACTCAGAATTTTCCTAGCCTTGATATCCAGCCTAACTACTCCTACCCAACTACAGACCAGTCAGCTCTTTATTGACCTATGAGAGTAACACATATTTATAGTTTACAAAGACTGTTCCACAGAAGAAATCCATCTCATGGGTGAGGAAAGGGAGTAAAATTAGTAGCACTGTGGGCAAACCAGTCAAAAATCAAAAACTAATTTAACCAAGTGTAAAAAGAATGCTGGCACTAATCTGTGACCATAAAAATATAGGAGCAGAAGAATTTGGTGGGGAGGTTGGGTTAGGAACTGAAGGTTGGATCCTGGCAAGATGTGATTCCATTATCCTGTGTCCCCATGCTCTCTTACTCCAGACTCATACTGTATGAAGTCAGACACAGTGATGGCCATGTTGTATTAAGGAAACGGAGTGGCACCCACTCTCCTCTTTTATAAGGAAAAGGTAAACCTCCCAAAATGCAAATGCATATTCTAGCTCTAAGTTAAATCCCCTCTTGGGCTGTAGGAGCTCACATCTCTCTCACAGGAGGCTGACCTCTGAGAAAAGGGGGTGTAGCCTAGAAGATGAGACTGTTGGGTTTTGTCATTTTGAATGTGGGCTAAGTCTTTACCAGCTGAGCCTTCTATCTGTGTATAGGAATATGTTTTGATGAAAACAACTTTTTGGAACTCAGATAATCTCACATGGCAGTAGTTTTCACAGAGAGATCTGATTCCACTCTTGATTGCTCGCACACTCCAATCTCAGTAACATCTGTGTGTTAGAGTTCATCCTAGCCTGCTCACACACAGCAGTTGCTGAGATGCCTAGGGAATGAAACACAGTGTGATAAGGGGGTCCACACCCTCGCAGCTGCATTACCCACCATGCAATGCACAGTTTGGGATCACTGTTGTCACCTGTTTGAGGATGAGTGTTTATAAGAACTCTGTTGTCAATGGTTACTGCCTCCCAGAGATGGACTCTCCTGTGTGAGAAAATATATCAATTGATGATAGGATTAAATACAGTATATGAAGTAAATTCTCGTGTACACAGTGGTTGTTAATATCTTTAAATGTGACAGAGGAGAATCCATATCTGACATAGAAGTGAATTGAAAATCATGTGATCAGATTGACCTGGCCTGTGATTTGTGCTCTCCTCCCACAGCGTCATGAGAATGGAAATCTAACCCAAGTACACACCATGACACACAGAGCCCCCTCTCATGTAATTAAAATAAAGTCAGCAGTGTGAGTGGTCTCAATAAACCCTTCAGTTAACAAGCCTTACATTGTATTCTGGGATATTTTCTCCTTGAAAATTAGGGAAATGTAAACAAACCAAAGATGAGACAGGATGTCTGAAATAAATGTCCTCTAAACCATGGTAGTATCACACACATGGTGGCAGAGAATGCAGAGTGATTCCAGTCCCTCAGAACCTGCACTGGGCAGCTGCTTCTCCATTGATGAGAACTGTCCCCTCCACGGAAACCCATAGTTTAAAGATCATTCCTAAAATCAAGGAATCATATATGGGATTTCCTGGGGTGAATAACTGGATGGGTCAAGAGCAAGGGCAGATTTGAAATATGTGCTTCACTATCTCTGTGTCTACTTTATTACTATCTCTTAGTCCTATGAGTCTGAATTTCTGCTTCCATCTCTCCATCTCTCTCTCTCTCTCTCTCTCTCTCTCTCTCTCTCTCTCTCTGTGTGTGTGTGTGTGTGTGTGTGTGTGTGTGTGTTCAAACTTAACAAAGATCTTCACTCAGTATTTTCTGAACAATACAGAAAGCATCCCTTGGGAAATGAGTAAGAGATATTAACAGAAATCTTTAACACAGTTTTACAAGGATGATTCCTTGTTAGTGACTCTAACTAACTCAAATAATAAACAGCACTGCAAACGTTATTTATGAAAAATATCTGTATGATGTATTCAACAATACTAGATATTCATTTTATAAGATTTATTCAACCCCATGATTTGTGTTTTAATAAATGATTTCATAACTCATATAAAAACACACATTCAACAGCCTTTAGTCAGAAGCATGGAAGAGGAGAAAACTTGGATCATGTTAGACATGAGGTATTTTTCTTTGGCATTTTCACCCTACAGGTATAATTCCTGTACTTTGGTTAAAGGTGTTATTAAGTCACTTTTCACAGAAATCATATAGAGATTCAAAGTTAGTGCATGATAATTGAGATAGGTTCTGAGATCATATCATGTCCTATGGCCCCCGTATGTGCTTCCTTCCCCAAAACATTATCTTGCCCTACTGTCTCCAGCCTTTAAAGAACAAGGACCTAAC
The DNA here is from genome assembly GCF_003668045.3 of Cricetulus griseus. NCBI lineage: Eukaryota > Metazoa > Chordata > Mammalia > Rodentia > Cricetidae > Cricetulus > Cricetulus griseus. The sequence continues at coordinate 177,077,889 of NC_048598.1, read as the reverse complement.
TGACACAGTATCACCTCTCACAGTTAATGTTTGATAGCAATTATTCTATAGAGCATTGGGTTTTGAATAAATGTATGGGGTACTTGATAATCTCAAGGGTTCTGTGTCTTTTTATCTCAGAACATTTATTTCACATGTTTCTCTAGCAGACATTCCCTCCCTCTCAAAAACAGGAATGTCTGTGCTTAATATGTTTGCAACAGTGTGGGGAATGCATTATGACTGGCATGAACCCCCTAGGCCAATTCTAGTTAAAAATTACACAAAACTATATTGAGTTTAAAATAGTGTTTGAAATACCAGTGATTTGATAAGATATCCTCCTGTCTTCCTTCAACTAGTAAGGCAGAGGTTGACCAGAAGGTCAGGGAATCTTCCTCTTCAGGCCTCTGAATTGAATGGGAAGGGGACTCTGATGTACTGGGAAGGCACCTGACAAGTGGCTATAAGACTATTTAAAGTTCTTGCCTGACACGTTTCTACTTTTAGACACAGTTTCATGTATCCCAAGCATAACCCATGCATAAAATCCGCCTGCTCCCACAACTGTTTTATCCATGCAGTGGTGGAGGTGAACACAGAGCTTCAACCTTGAAAATACGTTTTCTACCAACTGATCTAAGTCCGCAGGACCATCAGTGTCACTAGAAGCTATAAATGCCACCTTGTCCCTTATGTCATATCAGACATCTGCACCATTTATTGTGTCATCTAAGATCACATTCCTCAGCTCATGATAGAGCAGGAAGACATGCAAATTTTGTTCTCCTCTGCCCATGATAACCAGCCTGACCCCACAGCTCTGACAGAGGAACCCAGCTCTGGACTCACAGGTCCTCCCATTCTGTGATCATCACTGAACACTCTTCATTCATCATGGAGTTAATACTGAGCTGGTTTTTCCTTGTTGCCCTTTTATAAGGTAATTTATTTGTAGTAAGAGATGCATAGAGTGTGAGTGGTTGTGAGTGAAAGAAACAATGGATATTTGTGACAGTTTACTGACAAGATCCTCTGTGTTTGCAGGTGTCCAGTGTGAGGTGCAGCTGGTGGAGTCGGGGGGGGGGGAGGCTTGGTGCATCCTGGAAAGTCCCAGAAACTCCCCTGTGCAGCCTCTGGATTCACCTTCAGTGATGCCTGGATGCACTGGGTCCGCCAGGCTCCAGGGAAGAGGCTGGAGTGGGTTGGTAGGATTAAAAATAAAGCTAATAATTATGCAACAGATTATGTGGAGTCCGTGAAAGGCAGATTCACCATCTCAAGAGACGATTCCAAAAGCAGCGTCTACTGCAAATGAACAGCTTAAGAGCCGAGGACACCGCCATTTATTACTGTGCAAGTGACACAGTGAGAGGACTTCAGTGTGAACCCTGACACAAACCTCCCTGCAGGAGCGCTCAGGACCAGCAGGGAGCGCACTGCACAAATGGAAAACCAGCACATTGCAGGAACAGGTGCAGATGTAACTGAGTGTTCCTGGGTTCTCAGTCTCAGCTGGCACTCCATCTGATGATTTCCCATAGTGCTCTCTGCACTTGGTGTCTGTAAGGAAGGGAAAAACAGAGTTCAGTTTTTCCTACACACACACACACACACACACACACACACACACACACACACACACACGGTCTAAATGAACTAAATGCTAAAAATCACCCCTGTCTGCAGAAATGGCTGCTGATGTCACCGGGATCAAATGTTAGTGAAGGTCCTGGGTGTTGGTGAGGTGTTTGGTATTAGGGGAGTTCAGAGAAGGCACACTGTGTGACTGGACACCCTAACAGGTCTCAAATATGTCTGTTTTCCTGAGAACTGTGCACCTCAGTAACAGAGCTGAGCCATTATCTGCTAATTAATGAATATCTTTCATCATCATCATATATCCTACTAGAGTTTGTTTCCTCTGGAACAACCTCTGACCTCAGTTCTCAGCATTGATGGGAGCTGCTCACATTAAACATAGCTGAGGATCAGCCTGCAGCTCCTGTGCCCATTGGGGACGGTTGTGGGAAAATGGTCTGTCCCAGTTTTCCTGAATTTTTCTTCTGTGTTTTTCATAGAATCTTAAAAATTAAAAGACTCCTGGTTAAACTGGGGATATGTCTGCTAAATCAAAATACCCATATTCTGTAGATGAAGGATTTATGATGTTATTCCGTTCCTCCATCTTGAGCCAGTTTGTAGACACTGACAGATAGGCTTCCTGCTGAGCACTGAACTCTAGGACTCAGTGCCCTGGTCTCTGTGAGGTGAGTTATCCTTCTTCCTGATAATTGCCCACCTGCAACTGAGCCTTGCCTCAGGAAAGTTCTGTTCCAGGTGTCCTCTATCCAGGAGCCCCCACACTAACCCTACCTCACAGCAAAGGAGAAAATAGTTTCTTGTTTTCCCATCATCACCTTATTATCAGTATAAATTAAATATTTTCACTGAACAGTATTTATGTGAGAAGAGATTTAATTCTCAAAACTTGTGTTTAACATCTACAGAATTTCACGCCCGATTCTGTGAACAACAGTGAATCCCATTCATGAACTGCACACACCCATCATTTAGTAACTCCTTTCTCAAGGTGAAAAGATAGAAGAGTCCTCATTACCCGATGTGCTCTGCAGACAGCTTAGCTCAGTCACAGTTGACAAAGCCACATTGTGCTTAGTGGCTTGTGGGATTGTGGAGGATCCATGAAGAGGCAAGACCCTGGCCCCACCAGAGACTTGAGAAGGTTTGGTTAAGACATTTATATTAAAAATAGTGACAAGAAGGTAGCATGTGTCATTTACACAAAATGAAAACACTAAAAGACAATATAATGTCTGTGGGGATAACAAGTAAAACCTTTCCTCATGACAGCATAGACAGATGGTAGGACAAGGAGTTCATGTGTGTGTGGAAATGTTTAACAGAGTAAGGAATCAGTGCAGTGGAGTAAACGTATTGATATATTTTTAACAATTCTGTATAGGAAAAGAAAGAATCGTGAGCATATTCAGCTTCCTCTGCAATCTTTTCTCCATCTACCTCTCCTACTGACAACCTTCTCATTCCGTTTCTCTTCCTTTACTTGTGCCTTTCTTCACTGCAGGATGTCACAGAATCTGCTTGTTTATGGTTGCGATGTCCTTGTCTTCACAAAAGTCAGCACTACAGAACATTCCTCTCTGTATCTGACTCTCTCAGTCTTTCCACCCCATCCTCCATGGTGCTGCTTGAGGAGATTGTACCAGTGTGTCACTTGTCACTCAGCAAATAGCATCACAGTCATCTGGTCAGTAGCATTGTTAGGAGACAGCAAAAAGGAAAAACAAAGTAAATTAATTGTGCAGACCTGAAAAACACGTGCAGAGAGGGGACAGCTAGCGTGTTTCCTGACTCTACTCTGTGGGTTTTTTTCCTGTCAGTTAACCACAAGCAAGACCCAGGAGACCTCTCTATTTCATCTAGAGCCCATGGCTTGAAGGACATAAGATCTCACAGAGATGAGTTCAGTTACTTCCTAGAATCTGTCACTCTCATGGGGATGCTATAGAACAGAAATGACACAACTCAAAAGCCTTCCCTGTCACCATGTAGAGAGTTTGCCTATGGTAGAATGATTTCCTCAGTTGGAAAACTAGGAGCTGGTACACTTGTCCCATGGAGAGGGGATTTCAAGGCTCTTCATGCTGAGAGTCACCTCCATTCAGTACAGGGGTAGGGGCAGGACTGGAGAGTTGGAAGGATTTCAGAGCAGGGTTCCACAACGGAGTGTTAAGATCTCTGTGTACTCTCAGACATGCTCCTTTATTACTTTGTGGATGTTCAGAAATACTGACCTAATGTACAGGAGCACTGCATGAAACACAGCCCACTCCACACAAAAGAAATACGTGTAAATTTTCAAAAGTTATTTACAGAAAAATAATACAAATTAAATGTGTTTATTTTTTGAAACTGAGTGTCACATACCAGTTGACTTCATGAATCTGCACTAAGATACCTCCTTGGAATCATTTCCTACAATTTAATATCTGGATTCAATATTCATAAAACATTACTATTCCTTCCTAAATCATCAAAACTTTATTTTATTGGCCTCTGTGACACGATTCAGGCAAAAAGGTGTGTGTAGTCCATAACACAATAAAATAAGACTTTGGATTATATCACAAACATGTAATAAATAATAGGTAAGTCCTTAATTATTTCCCAGTTTCTCAGTTTTGTCTCCTTATCTGCTGAAGACATTCATGGCTAATGCTTCCCCACAGAACTCATTGTGCGGCAGAAAATGTAGATGAGGCCTCCCTATGCTCATAAATAAATAGCCCAGCCATGACTTGCTCTGTCACTGGCTACTCCATCTCCAGTGGTTATTGCTGGATCTGGATCAGGCTGTCCAAAGGGGAGAAGCTGGAATGGATGGGGTACAGAGGAATCTGAAATGGCTGAAAGACACTTAAGAAAGTGCTCAAAATCCTTGGCCATCAGAGAAATGCAACTCAAAACGACTCTGAGATACCATCTTACACTGGCCAGAATGGCTAAAATCAAAAACACCAGTGACAATCTATGCTGGAGAGCATGTGGAGAAAAAGGAATACTCCTTCATTGCTGGTGGGAGTGCAAACTTGTAAGACCACTCTGGAAATCAATATGGCGGTTGCTTACAAAAATGGAATCAGTCTACCTCAAGATCCAGCAATTCCTCTCTTGGAATATACCCAAACATGTATGTTCATGCAACAAGGACGTATGTTCAACCAGGCTCATAGCAGTATTGTGTGTAATAGTCAGAATCTGGAAGAAAACTAGATGCCCCTCAACTGAAGAATGGATAGAGAAAATGTGGTACATTTTTTATTGTAGTACTACTCAGCAGAAAAAAGCAATGGAATCTTGAAATTTGCATGCAAATTGATGGAACTAGAAGAAACCATCCTGAGTGAGGTAACCCAGTCAAAATACAAACATGGTATGTACTCACTCATTTATGAATTTTAGACATAGAGCTAAGTGTTACCAACCTCAAATCCACTTCACCAAAGAAAACAGGAAACAAGAAGAACTCTAGTAAAAATCATGGACCCCCAGAGAATGGGAAAGGCCAGGATCTCCTGACCTAAATGAAACCATGAGGGCAGGGGAGAGGGAAATGTCATACTGAGAGGATGAGAAGAGGAGGGGAGACGTGGAAATGGAGGAGCAGAAATGTTGAGTTGGGAAAATAATACAGGAGAGCAGGATGAGAGATTCCATAACAGAGGGAGCCATTATAGGTCCGAGGAGAGATCTGGAACTAGGGAGATTTCCAGAAATCTACAAGGATGACACCAACTGACAACCTAAGCAGTGGTGAAGAGGATACCCTAAATGCTCTTCCCAGATAATGAGACTGATGACTACTTTATATGCCATCCTAGAGCCCTCATCCTGAGGCTAATGGAAGCAGAGGCAGACACCCAGAGATATACAGTGATCTGAACTCTGGAACCCCATTGCAGAGAGGGAGGAATGAAGATCAAAAGGGTCGGGACCAGGCTGGTGAAACCAAGAGAAACAGCTGGCCCGAATATGGGGAGCACATGGACCCCAGACTGCTGTTTGGGAGGCCAGCACAGGACTGATCCAGGCCCTTAAACATGGATGTCAATGAGGAGGCCTCCACACTCTAGTTGGTCAGTAATTTTCTCTGGTGTAAGAAGGGACTTTGAGAGCCCAACCCATGTGAAGGGATGCTCTCTCTTCCTGGACACATGGGGGCGGGCCTAGGCCTGGCCAATGATGATGTGGTGGACTTTGGAGAGCCCCCATTGAGGGCCCTATCCTTCCTGGGGAGTGGAGGGGGTAAGGGGTGGCGACAGGTGGGAGTTTGGGGTGAGGGTTGGGGTGGATGGGAGGGAGTGGGAGAGGTTGAAGGGATTGACATGTGAAGCAAGCTTATTCCTAATTTGAATTTATAAAAATAGATAAATAAATGAATAAAACACCATATCTAGTGAACTCTGAAGTTTTCACACTGAGCGCTAACCATTTCCCAAATAGAAGTGAATTGAAACTTATGTGATCAGATTGACCTGGCCTGTGATTTGTGCTGTCCTCGCACAGTGTCACGGGAATGAAAACCTAACCCAAGTACACACAATGACACACAGTGCCCCAATCACATAATTAAAATAAAATCAGTAGTCTGAGTGGTCTCATATAAACCCTTCATTTAACAAGCCTTACATTGCATTCTGTGATATTTTTTCTAATTCTCTCTGAATATTAGGAAAATTTGAACAAACCAAAGACGAGACAGAATGTCTGAATTAAATGACCTCCATCATATTATCACACACACAATGGCAGAGAAAGCAGAGTGGTTGGTGTCCCTCTGAACCTGCACTGGACAGCTGCCTCTCCATTGATGAGAACTGTCCCCATTATGGAAACCCATAGCCTAAAGGTCATTCATAGAATGAAGGAATCAGATATGAGATTTCCAGGGATGAAGAAGTGGATGGGCATCCAAAAAGGCCATCCAAGTCCCACAGACTGTCCTCAGTTGTAAGGATTTTCTAATAACAGCCAATCCTCAGACTCAATAGTGCAGAGCGGGCATGGAAGGAAGGTTTAGCTTGGTCTATGAACAGAGGAGAGGAGGTCATCTTCCTTTTCACAGAGCAGTGTCCAGACAACATGATCAGCATCATTTCTCATTTCTGGGAGCAGGCAAACAAGGTTGGGGACAAGAAAATATTCCTGAAAGTAAATTAGATGAGATCTTCTGGATAAACTGTGGATGGGGAAGGGTGGATAGGGAGGAGTGTAGGGGGAGGAGGCCATGAGGGAGCAGGATGGTTGAGTGGGTTAGGGATGCATTGGAAGAGCCATTAAAGTGGAATCTTAATAAAGAGAGCCAATATGGGAGAAACCTGGTGCTGGGATAATTCCCATGAATCCACAAGGGTGACACCTGCTAAGAATTCCAGCAATAGTGGAGAGGATGCCAGAAGCTTAAGTGCAGATGCAGGAGCTTAAGTGTTAGAGATTCCCACAGTGAGATCAGTTTGAGATCCAGGGTGAGAAGGTACAGGTGTGACCTGATCCACAGGAAACCCTGATCTTTCCTTGTGGAGATGCTGAAGTAGAATCAAACTGAACTACCTACAGGAAAATAAACAAGGAAAAAAAAGGTTTCCCTTAGGGCATGGTTCTCCCTCCTAATGCTTCAGAACTGAGAAATGCAAGTCTCCCTTTACTCTGGGAACTCTCCACCATGAAGGTTGATGAGGGAGGAACTTTTGGGAAATGTCCAGGTTCCTGATGCTTTTGATTACTGGGATTACCAAAGTTAATATCCTCACCATGGGATCTTTCCTCTCTTGACTTCATTCTACTCTTTCCTGATGCTGTGTCCTCAAAAACGCCTCACCAACACATTATATGCCCCCAAATCAGGGCACCAAATGAGTGTATTTATTTCATTAGTGATTCCTCACTCAAGATTCTAGGAGTGGATTCACACACATTCACAATAAACTTAGACTCAGCAGTAATCCTTCCATGTCACATTGACTCTCTCTGTCTAAAGGATTCTGACTGAGAAAACCAAATACCCCTAAGCATAGGCTGCAGGTCCATCAGCTGAGGTCATCAGGTATCCAATTCTAATGCATTTGGGAGGCTCCCTGTCTCATTTTATCATACAGTTCCTTCTCCTATATAGAACAGCTTCTAATTTTGTGTTTTTATGGGATTCCTGAGCATGTAAATCAGGAGGTCTCTGCATCCACACCTGTTTCTTATGCCTTTTCTTGGGTATTTTCCTCCAGTTTTTTTGTTTTGTCCTGTTCCAATGTGTTATTTTTATCTAGTTTTACTTTATTATATTTTATTCACTAGAAGCCTATTTGTTTTCAAAAGACAAGAAGGTATTCAATATGGATGGGGAGGACTTGGGAGTTGAGGAGGGAGGAGGAATTATGGGATGCAGCTGCTTCTACCAGCAGGTGTTTCCTCTACATTCCACAGTCTGGATGGAGTGAGAAGTTGGTGTGGAGCCTGTGCTGCAAGAAGATGACAGCGACCTAATTTTCTGGGAATGATTGAAGACCATCATATTTGAGGAAAAGGGAAGAAAAAAATTGAGCAGTGTGGGCTTCCTGATCAAAAATCAGGAACTCAGGAATACAAGCATGAAAAGAACATTAGCACTGACCTGAGACCTTAAAACTAAAGGGGTCTGGTGGCATTGAGGGAGTGGGTTATCATTTCATACATGTATGAAAAATTCCAAAATATTGTTTAATAAAACTATTCAAATATCATGGTAGGCATACCTGTTATAAGTTGTGTTTAAGATACATTAGTATATAGAATCATAATAATTTAAAACCTTTACATCAAAGTAATATTTAAAACTAAGATCTAAATATTAGTGAAAAGACATGATGTTTGTCTTTCTCAGTCTGTGTTACCTCATTCAAAACTGTTCCTCAGTTTAACCAGTTATCCAGAAATTGATTTTGTTTTTCTTTACTTGCAAATGCAATTAATCTGTTCATATTTATCAGATTTCTATTTCACAAGATCTGTTGATGTACACCTAGAATGATTCTATTACATAATCAGTATGAATATGGATTGTCTCCTTGAAGCTTCAAAAGCAAGACTGATACAGATTTGTAGTTGTTTCTTTGAACCTTAGTCACTTTCCTGGGAAAACCATAGAAACAGTAGAGACACAACCCACAAGATCCAAAACCCACTGTGAAGTTCCTTTCCTTCGTGCAGAATAAACTCAACAAGTGAAATATTATAACTCAACATTTTCTTCTCATGTAGGATGTCATTATTTCAAGATTCCTCATCCCGTGACTTATTGTGCAACCCTTATGGAAGTGCCACACCTTCAAGAGTTCAGATAGACAGAACGATACCTGAACACAAACTAGAGACCAGGCAGGAGATGCCTTGGTTAACCCAGACATGGAACCTCTGCTTCGTCTAAGGGTATTAAAATTAAAAGTGAGTTAATACCTAAGGATGATAAACACACCCAAGCAAAATGTTGGCTTGCTCCAACAAATATATAAATTAGGCATTTGAATAGCTTTGTCACTTAACAAAATCTAACTCTGGAGAACAGTCATAATTCTTAAGCATATATTCTTCAGAAAAGGGGATCAAGTCTAGGCAATGGAGCATGCTACAATACTGAATTCAGTCCAAAAGGAGGCTTTAGATTTCAATATTTCTATTCAACATTAACTCAGCTTTATATCAATTGTCTCTAAATTTTCAAAATGATATTTTATAATAATTCTGAAGCAGAATGAGTTTTTTGAAATGTTTAAAGGACAAAAAAATGAAGAGTTTAGCACACACACAATAAGTGACATTTGAACATTGTTACTGCTAACTCATCCATTTAACATCTGCCTTCTGTTCTAATAACTGCCTTCTCTATTGTTTCAACCCTAGCACAGATGATATAGCAGGAAGAAATGCAAATTTGTCTCCCTCTGCTCATGAAAACCAGCCCAGACCTGAGCCTGTTCTCTAGCAGAGGGGCCCAGTCCTGACTTCCCTTCTCTCCCATTCAGGGATCAGCACTGAACACAGACCTCTCACCATGGAGTTGTGGTTGAACGGTGGAGTCTGGGGCAGGCTTCATGGGTCCTGTGGGTTCCTTGAAACTCTCCTGTGCAGCCTCTGGGTTCACCTTCAGTGATTACTACATGAGCTGGTTCCGCCAACCTCCAGGGAAGGGGCTGGAGTGGGTTGCAGAGAGTAGAAACAAAGCGATTAGTTACACAACACAGTACAGTGCATCTGTGAAGGGCCGGTTCACCATCTCCAGAGATAATTCTAAAAACATCCTGTACTTGCAAATGGACAGCCTGAAACCTGAGGACACAGCCACTTCCACTGTAAAAGACTCCACAATGAGGGGACTCCAGACACAAACCTCCCTGCCAACAGGGGGCACATTTCCCCTCCTCTTTCTTCCTTACAAACTCTCCTTTGTAGCCCAGTGTCTCTGCCTTTAATATACTCCAGGCTTTATTGGAAGCTACAAAGTCCCTGCCATATCATGTCTCCTAGCCCAGAACCACCACAGCAGTCTGCACACACTGTGTGTTTACTACCCCAGTATCCCTTCCCTGAGGACCAGACTCCAGTATCTTCCGGTTTGACAGGAAACCTACGATGTCAGCTCACAACCAATGAACCTGAGTTTTCTATCGGAGGGAGTAAAACTGAATTATCTGGAGCTGGTGAGGGGGACAGCATTTAAATCTCTGGGGCTGGTAAAGAAGGGAAGGAACACACACACACACACACACACACACACACACACACAAACACACACACACACAAACACTCACACTCTCAAATACTCACACACTCATACACACTCTCAAACACTAACACATGTGCACACACATTCACACACATACACACACTCACACACTCACACATATGCACACAGACACACTCACACACTCACACACACATTCACACACTCACAACACCCTCACATACACTCACACACATACTCACACACTGACACACACACTGACACACACACACACTTACACACTGACACACACACTCACACACACTGAAGGTCTCTGTGTCAGCTTCTGGCTCAGTTCTTCATTTCTTTTCTGACTTCTATCGGGATCCGTCCCCTCTATCCCTCTTGTCTGGCTCCTAAATCTCCTTCTACATCTTTCCTGGTGTTTTCCTTCTCCTGTCTTCATTTTTTCCTGACAGCTCACCTACCACAGTAGAATCTTTCCAGCAATACAAAAATTACTATGTGGTTACATTCTACTTTTCAAGTGAATTCTTACAATTAATACAAGTAAAAAAAATAGCATGTTTTCCATATTCCTTACATGGTTCACCTTTTAGGTATTACAGGTGAAAAACAAATCGCCCAAGGAAAACATACATTCATATCCAAGCAATTTGTTACAGATTAACAATGTCAAAGCAAGAAAAATATTGTTTTACTGCCAGGCTGCATTTTGCAGTTACAAAGAAAGGACCAATAATTTTATTATTTATCTCTAAAGATAATCTTACAAAAAATCTTAGAAGAATCACAAACCTAAAATTTATATATGAAAAAGAAACATCTCTATTTTAAATCCTCAGGGTGCATCCCCAATCATTACCAGATCTGTTTATATGCATATATATTGCATATTATATCAGTAAGGGTAAGGGCAGAAAACGGCACAAGGAATTAATCATTGCCTCTTGTCGCCAACCAATCCTAGCAAGGAAGGCATGTTAGCCAACAATAACTGGCTGCTGTATATTTTTTCCTGGACCTTAATGGGATCTTTCATTCCACTCTGTGCCTTTTTAAACTTCAGGTTATTTCCCAAGGTTTTCTCCTTGAAGCTATTAGCAAAAACACCTTCAATTAGCCTTAAGTTATTCCAAAAGATTTCTTTCAGTGTGGATGCACTTTTAAACCTGTAAGCACATCTCCCAACACTAAGATTAAAAGAATTTGGGCTTGTTGGACTTCTGGGACTCAGATCTTTCTCTTAATGATTAATATAAGCCACAGTCTGTAAGATTCCGCAATAGAAACTCACATGTTCTAACTGTGTGACATTTCATTGTTCTTATTTTCTATCCTCTGAAGCCCCTGTTTTATCAGGGGCAACATTTCATCCTGTCTTTATTTATATTAACTTTTCTACTAAACTAACCTCAGTCACAATAAAAGGGGATCCCAACCTCAGCAGACAGCAGGACTCAGGGCTACATACGACTCAGGGAGTGCTATGTCCATCAAGGTTGAAGCTCACACAGTGGGGACAGTGCTTACAGAAAAGAGCTACAGAGCACATGACAAAGCAATGTCCACTACCCTATATAATCCAGAACATGGAGAACTGGGGAGAAACTAACACTAAAATGCATCTTTCTTCTGTTTGCCAGTATAAATGAAATGGATGACACTCTGATTACCAAGGAGAATATCTTAATATGATACAAAACTTTCCAACCATTATCTTTATTGCCAGACTATCCCAAGCACACTTATACACAAACTAGGACATGTCATTTCTAGGCTCCCACAACAGAACTTATCATATACAAGGAAGACATGCAAATAAGGCTCTTCTCTTCTCATGAAAACCAGCCCAGCACTGACCCTGAAGCTCAGGCAAAGGAGCCCAGCCCTGGATTCCCAGGTCTCACCATTCAGTGAACAGCATTGAACAACACCCACACCATGGATTTGGGGCTGATTTGGGTTTCCTTTGTTACTCTGTTAAAAGGTAATTTATGGAGAAGAATAGGAACTGAGTATGTTTGTGTACAAGAGTGGTGTAAATACCAAGCTTGTTTGGCAGTTACTGACAGGATTCTCTGTGTTTGCAGGTGTCCAGTGTGAGGTGCAGCTAGTGGAGTGTGGGGGTGGTCTAGTGCAGCCGGGACAGTCCCTGAAACTCTCCTGTGCAGCCTCTGGATTCACCATCAGTGACTACTGGATGGACTGGGTCCGCCAAGCTCCCGACAAGGGACTGGAGTGCATTGCAGAAATTAATGGAGATAGCAGTACCACAAAGTATGCACCGTCCTTGAAGGTTCGATTCACCATCTCCAGAGACAATGCCAAGAACACTCTACCTGCAAATGAACAGTGTGAAGTATGAGGAAACCGCCACTTATTACTGTGTTATAGACACAGTCAGGGATCTCAGTGTGAACCCAGACATAAACCTCACTGTGAGGCCGCCAACGGCCACCAGGGGGCCACAGCACACAGAGAACACAGGTTCAGCCCAGCAAATAATGCAGACATGATCCTATCTTTTATATGGGCTAAATTTTTTTTTTAATCTAACAAGTTTCCCCGGAATTCTCTCTACATGTATGTACTGAAGTGATACGATGTCCTCAAAACATTACATTTTTCTACTATCATAAAAATATGAGGCATAGTCCCTCATGAACTAAATGCAAACTGATAGAGATGAGGACATAAAGGACCCCGCCTTTGTCAATGAAATCACATGGTGAAGAAGTTGGCGGACACTCCTGAATATTTTCACATTCTAGGCAGAGGCTTGGTCAGATTTCATGATTATAATTCTCATAGAATGTGTGTTTAAGAAAAACCCAGGATTTAGGCAGAGCCAGGATTGTTAGACCATAAAATCTAGCTGGTCTGGAATCTTCTCTCTCTCCTCCTCTGTCCCTGCAGTGTCCATCAGGTTCAGATCTGCCCAGATCTGTGTTTTCTAAACCAAAGCTTCCCAATACCACTGTCCCTCCTTTGTCTATATCATGTGCAGAAATCTATGAGCTGACCTGTATTCTAGTCTGCTTGACTCATTGCTAAACACGGAGGCCAACACTGTTCTCCCATGATATCCTAGAGCTCAGCTGGGTCATCTACAGTTCTTGACCTGGAGCCCATTCAAATGTGAATTAATAAATTAACAGATATTAGAGCCACAGGTTCAAGTGTCCTGTCAGCATGTCAGTCACCACTCACACAGTGGAGGCTGCACACTAAGCAATCCTGTGTCATTCTTCATAATTAAATATATTGACTGAGAAATCAAACAGACATGGATCCTGTATGTTAACTTCTGTAGACTCAAGAAAAGGAAAACCTAACTTAAGGACACCTGGTAGAATTAGGACTTACAATTGCCTGGGTTAGAGCTTGAATGAGAATGAGAAATTAAAGACAAGTGGTAGTGTGATGGAATTGAGCCCATCTTTCTGGGAGGCTGTGCAGGGCATTTGGAGGACTTGTTTCCCTGCCTGGGGGCCCAGCCTCCAGCAGCAAACAGCTCAAAGAGAATCCATGGAGTCAGGGTCCATGACGTTTTTTATCCGAGGGGGGTTAGGTGGAAAGACAAGCACACTCTCTGGATGGTTTCCTTCTTTATTCTTTTTCTGTATTCTTTCCTCTGTGTCCTATAATCTCTGTTCTCTTTTCTTACCGGAAATGTCCATTCTTGTTCTCTTGATGTTTTCCTCCTCGGATCCTTATTTTTCCCTTATGCTTTTAGACCACAGCAAAATCTTTCAAGCAATATAAAAATTACATTGTTGTTATATTCAATTTTTAAGTGAATAATTACAATGAATGTAAGTTTTAAAAAAACAGGATATTTTCCATATCCCATTAGTGATTAAAGGTTTTACACATTACAGGTGAAAAAGAACTGTTCACAAGAACATGTGTGCATCCATAGCCAAATAACTTGTTACAGATTAAATGTGTCAGCAAGCAAGGTATTCTTCTCACCCAGTTCTTTTACTGGCAGGTTGCATTTTGTAGCTACAAAGAAAGGACCGATCATTTTATTCTTTATCTTGAAAAGTAACATTATCCTTATACAAAATCTTAAAAGAATGAGAAATCTAAACTTTTGTACATGAAAACTGTCAGCTCTACTTTAAATCTTTGGGGTGCATACCCACTCATTAACTGTTTTTATATCAGGAGACTGAGGGCACAACACGAAACAAGGAATTAATCATCATATTTGATGGACAACCAATCCTAAGCATAAAAGCATGTCAGCTAACAATAATTGTGCTGCTTTGTATTTGTGACCCTCACCTAATGAATCTATAATTCATCTAAGTGTCCTTGTGAACTTCAGATTATTTTCTGGGACATTTCATCTCAAAGCTACTATCAAATCATCTAATCCAACCTGAAATTATTTTCAGGCTTGGTTGAAGCTATGATTCACATGCAACCTGTGAATGCATCTTTCAACATTAGGATAGAAATAATCTAAGACAGCCTGGCTCCTGGGGATTCAATTGTTTTCCCTAATCATTAACCTGAAGTACAGTCTAAGCATCCCTGGAGGTGAAACTCATAGGCTCTCGCTATAGTGATACTAGCATGTATTTATTTTTCATCATCAAATGTCAATTAAACTGATCTTCTTATTATCAATTATATAGAACAGCTTAAGAAAAATCATCCTAATAACCCATAAGGAAAAACATGCATTAGAACTGGATATTTCCCTGAGATAGTCAGACCGTATTACAGGCAGTGGGGATCTCCTTACATCCAAACACCATGTAAGATACCAGAGAAGATGGCAGCAGCAAACACGTAAAGGCACAGTGGAAGCAAAGACATTCTGGGGTCTGTGGACTCCAGGTTTTGCCTATCAGGGATTCACCCACCAGGGCTTCATCTCCTGGTGGCCTGACACCTGAACTTCAATGGCCACCTGTTGCTCCTCTGACAGGGCCATCTGCTGACATGCAGAAATCAAATATTGGGCCCTGACTTGAAGTTCAGCTTCTCAGTCACTCCCCATTTCTAGCAACAAATAGGTAAACATGCAGCGAAGGAAACTGAATCAGATGATGACAAGAAATTCACACACACACACAAAAAGAAATTCACAGACTGTCTGGAAAAGCCTCATGCATGTGATTATCAGAGCACCGGGATTCAGGCACTTCTCATTATCCCTCTACAGAGAGGGAGTTTTCACTCTGAGGAAGCTGCTACACTCATAACTGGAGCAGACATGGGAAGTTTTATGTCCTTCAGTGATGAGGCCCACACAGTAATCTAACACTAACTAAATGAGCAATAGAAAGCAAAGTTACTGCTATTTATTAACTATAACATGGAAAGCTGAGCTGAAATGAAGATCAAAACATGTCTTCTGATTGCAAGGATTAATAAGGAAGTAGATGACAACTGGAAATGACGAAATTTATGCCAATTTTCCATCATTAACATTATAAACCCAGCACACTAACAAATAATCCAGAACCTGTCATCTCCAGGCTCCACTACATAGCTTGCTATAAAGCAGGAAGACATGCAAATGAGCCCTCTCTCTGCTGATGAAAAGCAGCCCAGTCCTGACCTTACAGCTCAGACAGAGGAGCTCAGCTGTGGATCCCAAGACTTCACTCAGGGGTCAGCATGGAGTTGGGGCTGAGCTGCATTTTCCTTGTTGCTCTTTTAAAAGGTAATTTATGGAGAGCAGTAGATGCTGACTGTGTGACTGGACATTAATCTGAGGGACAATAGACATGTGTGATGATTTCTTGACCAGGATTTTTTATGTTTGCAGGTGTCCAGTGTGAACCCCAGCTGGTGGAGTCTGGGGGTGGCTTGGTGAAGCCTGGGGGGTCTCTGAAACTCTCCTGTGCAGCCTCTGGATTCACCTTCAGCAGCTACGGGATGCACTGGGTCCGCCAGGCTCCAGGGAAGGGGCTGGAGTGGGTTGGATTAATTTACTCTGATAGCAGTACCATAAAGTATGCAACATCCGTGAAGGGCCGGTTCACCATCTCCAGAGACAATGCCAAGAACACTCTGTACCTGCAAATGAACAGTGTGAAGTCTGAGGACACCGCCACTTATTACTGTGCTAAGACACAGTGAGGAGATCTCAGTGTGAACCCAGGCAAAAACCTCACTGTGAGGCCGCTCACGACCACCAGGGGGCGCACAGCACACACAGAACACACATCCATCCCAGGAGATTATAAAGACATAACTATCTACTCTTATCTGCAGCTTAGGGTCCTTTCATCTTACCGTTCCCAGAAAGTCTCTCTTAATAGTTTTGCACTAGGTGACTATTATCCTCAATACATTTCCTGTGTTTCTGCTGTTATTTAAGAATTGGAGGCAGAGTCTCCGATGAACAAAATGCAAAGTGACAGCGATGAGGGTAAAAACATCTCCAGTATATCACTGATGTCACAGGAGGAAGTTCATGGGTGTTCTGGTGTCTTTTTTCTCAAGTTCAGTGAGATCCTGTGTCACATTTCTTTATTAGAGTTGCTTCTATATTTAAGGGAAAATCAAGAGGAAAGTGGACCCAGACACTGAACCACAATCACTCCCAAGACTCAAACCTCCCCTCCTCTCCCTGCTGACTGTAAACATCAGGTTCACATCTGACATCCTCTTTTTTGTGGCTAATTTATTTTTATGACTTCCCTCTCTGTTCATCATGGAATTTGTACAAACTGATTCCTTTGGTAAAGTCTGTGTCTGTGTGGAAATGGCGTGTTCAGCATGAGTTATTGTCTTCCACAAGAGCCCTAAGTGGAATTGCATCACCCGGAAAGTATTGAACATATGTATCTCCTCACATGCTAATGTTCATGAGAAGCTAGATCTGCTCACCTAGAAAATCTCTGACACACAATTGGCCATTTTATCTAAATCTAACAGGGATCATGTTGGTTCTATGGGTGACACCTGAGTAGTGACAGAGACAGCTCATTTCTCTAAGAGCCACCGAAATTCCAGATTGTTCTCTGAGTTGATCCCCGCTGTGTCCAAAAGTTTAAGAATATCTGTCTTACCTAATTTTTTTATTGCTTTGACAAAACACCATGACAAATACAGCTTACAAGGAAATCATTTAATTGCTGTTACAGTTTCCAAGCATTAGTATCCAAGATATGCAAACCAAAGGCACAGTGACAGGAGCAGCAGCTGAGGGCTAACAACTTGATCCTCAAGCAGGCAGCAGAGAGACACACTGAAAATACCATGTAACTGTAGAACCTCAATGCCTTTTACCATGCACTCACATTCTCCAACAAGACCACACCTGCTATTACTGCCCAAAGAGTTGCTCTAACTGAGGACCAAGTATTCAAAACAGGAGCCACTGGGGGACCTTGCAATTCAAACTAACACTGCCCCAGTCACTGACAGGAATGCAGAATTGAAATTTAGTAACATACAAGGAACATGGAGGTTAGTGGAGAGAGCGGCAGTCCTGTCAGGGAGAGCAAGAAATGACAGATTCCATTGGCTGAGTCTGGAAGGTTGGACAGACCTAGTCCTGTCCATTAAAAATGGTTTTATGCCAGAGGTGATTTCCACATTGTATAGTAGAAAACTCCACAAGACTCTACTTAAAGAAAACTGAAGGTGCTATTTTATGATGAGGTCATATCTCAGGGACAGAAATGACTCTGCAGTTGTGAGCAGAGCTCAGACAGCTGCCCCAATATTCTGCTTCACACACTGCTGTGTTTAAGAAGAGCAAAATTAAATCCACAACGTGACTACCTCTAGAGAGAAAGAGCCTTTGGCATGCTTATTCCTAAATGGCATGTCTTTGTCACAACCCTCCCGTCAGTGCTCAGGAACTTATGAAGAAGAGTGGGTGGAATGATTGCAAGAACCACAAGGTATGGGCAGCAATAAGGAAACCGTTTTTTTAGGACACAATATAACAGATGCACATGTGAACTCACAGAGACTGTTAACAAGACATGGAGAAGCTCAAGCTTATGGTGATTTCTTGGTTGGACAAATAAAGCTTGTCTGAAGATCAAAACTGGAGCATTCCACTAGCTAACCATAGAGGTCTGGAGGACTGACAGGACAGACAGGAAGTGAGATGGCTGGGCAGGGAAAGGAGGTCATATTTGGGTGGGGAAGGGATATAAACTAGAAGAAAAAGAAAATTGCTCTCTTTTCTGCTGGGAATCTAAGGAGGTAAAGTGGCTTTGACTGGCTCCTTCTTCTCTCTGATTTATCTGCATTTTCCTCTATATCTGACTCCAGGGTTTTACAGTTTAGACCAATTAAGGACTCCATTCACACAAGCCAGACAAAATACAAGCATGGAGCATTGGCAGTAGACACTAAGTCCCAACTTAGCAATGAAGCCACTCACAATTGACAAATGCTGTGAGGAAGTCAGTTTTCCACAGCAGAGAGTCCCAGGTTACATCAACCACACTTCACAGGAGTGTTAGGAGAACAAAACAAGGACTTCTTTGAATTTTTTTATATTTGTGATTTTTCTTTCTGTTTTTTAAAAGAGAGAAGAAACACATATAACAGGGAATGTAGGGAGGTGATTAAAAAAATCTGTGAGAAATTAGGTGTGAAGCTGAAAATTTAGATTAAATAAAATTTAAAAATAAGAAAAGCATGTGTGTACACACCTACACGATGGATGCAGTAATTATGTTCTTGTGTCCTATTCATGTACAATTATGAGTAGATTAGACATCAATGATGAATTTGTACAAGAGGCAGAGCAGTACAGGCAAGACTTAATCAGGGAGCTAGAAATACTGAAATCTACCTCAGAGGACACGGCCACCTCCAATGGCTGTGACTCAGGGTCCCCACTTAAAGACACTGGCACAGGGGAGAGCCTGTGGTCACTCATTGCTCCAATAAAGAGAGATAAGAGAGAGAAGCTACCCAAAGCCATGGTGCTTGCATATTTGGAGGAAGAGGTGCTGGAACACACCTGTGACCCCCTTACTGGAACCTGAAGAGGTCATCCTGGCCTGGGCTGTCGACCTTAGCAGTCCGATGTCTGGGCTTCCCCCCAAGTACAGTTCCTGCAGAAAAGCTCTTCAGTACATCCATGGAGGCTGGCAGCTTTGGGCAGCCCAGGATTGCGATGGAGCATTTTGAAAAGCTCATCTTTTAAAAAGTGAATTCCCCCTTGATATGCTTTCAGTATTGAACTCATGATGGAGCCACCAGGCTGGAAATGCTATTCACAGTGCTAGCTGTGGTGCCAGGGCTGATTTTGCATGGCAGGGCCGTGTAGGACACCAGACCAGGTGTCTGGGTCACCTGCCCGCTCTCACCGTAACATCCACATGTGCCTTACTCCTCCCTCAGGCCAGGTGTCAAGGTGCATTTCCAGAAGCCCACTAGAAACAGTCTCGGCAATTTTGAAATAGGATGATCAGGTTTAAATCCTAACTATAAAGTTTTTTTGGCTGTTTTTTTAGGGGATAGTAATTTGTTTTCCTAGAGTGGAGGGAAGATGTCAACAACTTTATTATGTAGGGTTTTTATTCAGTCATGTAAAAACCACAAATCAGGTGCTGTGTTTTAATTAAATATTATTTTAATTGCAACAAAAAAGCTATTGTGGCTGTCAGATGAAACCTGTAAATAGGAGGTGGAGGTTAACGAATCCTGACTGAACAGTTCTTAACCACAGGCTCCAAAGTATGTGGAAGAGAGAATATTCCTGAAGCTGTTTACTTTAACAGAAACCAGGCATTTGAAAACAAAACTGAACTTAGGCATATCACGGAGTATCAGTTACGTGGTTATTTGGTCACAAGAACTTTCCCATGTCAGGTGTTTGCATTCAGGTTTTACAGGGTCATTTAACTCAGAGCTATCCCACTTATCATGAATTCCTTGAAATTGGATCCAAGTTTTAAAGTCATGCTTAGGATTTCACCAGTGCATGAGACACGTTTACAGCAGATGGCCTGTGGATCAAATCTCCATGCCTCTGTTTTATTTTGTGTCTTTCTGTCTTTTCATTTTCCATGTGTCTCAGGCCAGGCAGTGTTCATCTTCATAACCCTGGACTATCTCACTTGCTGTAACTCAGTCAGGTCCATTCATTTTCACACACAGGACAGAGTTTTCCTCATCTCAAGACAACATCACAGTATTCTCACAGATTCTCTCTGCCATCCTTTCTTTGTCAATGACTTCTTCCTCAAACACTGTGAATAATTTCATCTTAGTCATTGTATTGTAACTTTGATCATTTTATGCATCTATGACATATTTTGATGATAGTGATCAGCCAATCATCCCATTAACTCCTCAATTCCCACACCCCACAAACCACTCTCAGCTTCATAGTGAAGTCCTTTTCTTATCTTGACTCCTGGGAATGACCCTGCAATAGTTGCAGATGTTGGTGTAGACCTCTCATGAACACACGTTCCTGTCTCTCATCTGTAGCCTATTGGTTGACTGGGAGAAGTTATGGTGAAGCTGTGTTTTGTTTGGTGAAGAGTGCACACCAGTCTCACCACACTCGTCTACATACAAACCAATGAAATGCCTTCTGTGTGTATCAGCCATTATTATCTCTTGTTTCTGACAAGTTATACTAAGATACCTGATGGGCATTCTCATGTGCATTTAATCTATGAATCAATAATAATTAAACCTGGAAATTCTTTACATCTATCTGGATATACAGAAGCATTATTTGGA
The DNA here is from genome assembly GCF_003668045.3 of Cricetulus griseus. Lineage (NCBI taxonomy): Eukaryota > Metazoa > Chordata > Mammalia > Rodentia > Cricetidae > Cricetulus > Cricetulus griseus. Next base: position 177,056,900 of record NC_048598.1, on the reverse strand, counting down.
AAATGCCTATCAAGTATTCTTTACTATTTAATTGATTTTTTTCTCTTCTTTGACTGACTTTAATGTTTATGTGTATACGGGCTCATGATCATATTTCTGCTGTGTGAATATTTTCAAACTTCCTATGTAAAGTGGTCATCCCTGAAATCATGTATATGCAACATTGAACAATCTGAGCAGGTTGTATTTTATATTTACATATAAATGTGTGTGTAACAGCTAATAGGGAAGAGAAAGCTGGGAGTTTGAAAGTGAGAGTTTGGGGAGGCATGGAGTATGTCTATATGTCTTTATTTTTCTCTTTTGATTTATTTAATGGTGTATCCTACCATCAATCTTAATTAGTTTAATTATTCTATTTCTTCTCTAAGTTTGACTATATATCTATATCTATATCTATATTTATCTATCTATCTATATGTATTCATGCCTTCTGTTATGATGAATAGATTTCAATTTTCTAATTTGGATGACTTTTACATATTTTTGTGATTGATGATCTGGCTAGTATCAACTACTGTCTTTACTGTCTTGACTAAGCTGGTTCAAATTAGGATAATCTTCTTGTGCTTATATAAGGACCAGACATTCAACTCCACAATATTTCTTTATCACTCTAGAGAGCAAACAAATAGGCAAATGAAAAGTATTTATAGAAGAAACTCACAAGAAACACGCCCGTGGAGTTCTGAAAAAAGAAAACATTAAAATCCAAATTACTCCATCACCAGTGGTTACTGGTGGACCTGGATCAGGCAGTTCCCAGGGAAGAAGCTAGAGTGGATGGGGGGCATAAGATATGATGGGGTTAGCACCGACTACAACCCATCCCTCAAGAGCCGCATCTCCATCACCAGAGACACAGCCAAGAGCCAGTTCTTCCTGCAGCTGAGCTCTGTGACCACCGAGGACACAGCTACATATTACTGTGCAAGACACACAGTGAGGGGACTTCAGCATGAGCCCAGACACAAACCTCTCTTCAAAGGAGCTCTGGGCCCGCAGTGGGTGCTCAGATCTAACCATGCCCAGGAACTCTAAGATTTCAGAAAAGGGAAAGTAAAACACTTGGTTTCCCGTGAATTTGCTTCTCACTCTCTAAGCACAGAGAAGACCGGGAGGGTCTTTTCTCTCTCTGTGGCTGAAGTACTGTGTTTTTGTAAAGTCACATTGTTTTTGTTCCTCACTGTGTCTCTCAAGACAGGGTACACAGTAATGTTTCTTTTCGTTTTGGTTGTGGTTCTAGCATTTGCCATCTGAGCCATCTCTCTGGTCTTAGGAACATATTTTATAAACATGAGCATCTTTTTTAAAAGTGAGATGAACTTGACATTGCAGTAGTTTTCCCATTAAAAAATTAATTCTATGTTTGATTCTCCATTCCTTCCACCCTCAGATACATCTGCTTGTCATAGAAATTCCTAGAGTACTGACAGGAAACAGTTGGTGCTATGTCTAAGGAATGTGCCTCAGATTGTTGGGATACACACACCACTGCCGCTGTATTAGCCATAGTGTAGTGTAATGCAGGGAACTCCTGAGGTGAACTGTTCATGGCTGAGGTACAAATACTGATGGGAACGTGTTACTCCCACACAAAGTTGGGATGTCCTCATGTCATATAAGTGTGTCCATGAGTTTCCAAACAAACAAGCTATTTCAGCTTCATTTAAGAACATGTTGTTTCCCTTGGTGTTCAATAAATATCCCAGGGACACTCTGTGACCTCTTATTCTGTGACAATTACTATTTGATTATTTTGTAGTAAGTATATCATTGTGTCCACATGCAGCAACTAAGATATCCATTTGCCACTTGCTATTAGATTGAATAAACATAAATAAAGCTTAAACAATCTGAACAACTTGGTATTTATTTCCCATCATGAGGAGTGGAATTGAGAAATTCAATGAATGAATGTGATTAACTCACATAGATGGGAAACAGGTGTCTACTGCTTCCAATGTATTAATGCTCTACAAGGAAAATAGTTCACATTTTCACACAGTGCACGTTGGAAATTTGCATCCTTGTAAAGATTAATTTAAACCCAATAGCTCATGTAATTGTTCCCTTGCAGGAGTTTCTTATACTCTTGTCTTGTGGGAAATGTGAGTGACCTTTGTACACATGCCAGGTGATGCCATCCACAGGGGCTATCAACCCTTGAGTGGCTACAGAGTTCCTCATCACAGTTTTCTGCTTTTCCTGGTGTGTACTCTTAACTTTATCTGCTCACTCTGGTAGATGTCTCTCTGGCTACTGAAGGTAGGAAAGCTGGAGTGTTTACCTGTGAGTTACAGAAGATCAAAGGGAGAAATGATGGTTGATGTTGGCTCACGGTTAAGGATCACAGGTTTCAAATATCTGGAAAAGCAAAGACAATCTAGTTTTCCAGGTCTGAGACTCCTCTGGATTCTATTATAGTGACCTCAGCTGTGTGTCAAGAATTTTTGGTGAACAAACAGACTATAGAATATGGGATTACTGGGTCTAGAGAGATGGCTCAGAGGTTAAGAGCACTAGCAGCTCTTAGAGGTCATGAGTTCAATTCCCAGCAACCACATGATGGCTCACAACCATTTGTAATGGCATCTTGTGCTCTCTTCTAGTGTAAGGCAAAACATGCAGATAGAACACTGTAAACATAATAAATAAATAAAATTTTAAAAGAATATGGGATTACTGACATCAAGACAAACAGAACTCATTGAATATTACAGTGTAAAGTTGAAAACCAAGGGATCCACTGTCTGTTCCCTAACAACAGGGTGAGGTCAGGCCATATGGCTGCCAGTGACAAATGATCACCACAGTGAACTTGCAGTTTAGGCACACTCTGGACACCAGGATTCTGTGGATTAACGTTTCAATATCTTCCAGGTATTCTGAAGAAAATACATACATACATGAGCAACATTTATTGAATGTGAGATGACCCATTTCTGCTTTGTTTAGGGCAAATAATTCTTCAACAACCATGTGAGTACAGTTGATACAAACCTTGTAAGCACCAGTTCTTACTCACCCAGGCAGGGTCTCTTGAATATGGTGAGTGATAACTGAATTTTATCCAGACCTAGGTGGAGGAAGCACAGCAAGGCTGAAGCTGTGACAAGTTTATTGTGGGAAACAGACTTTGAATACTATCATCAGAAACAAACTATGAAGGCAGGTGCTAGGAATATTACAGTGGTACTTTCCAGGATACAGTGATGATGCAATTATATAGGTATAAAATATTAATGTTTAAGACCAATTGTCCTGTCAGTCTTCTGTATGTTTCATGGAATTCTAGGGAAGATAGAGAAACAGAGGTGGCCTGATCGATTTACTGCCTGAGGGAGGGACTTGTCTTGCCGTGAACTGAAGAGCACACAGTGTCCCAGGAGCAACCAACTTTACCCTGAAATCCTATGCAATGTGCATCTCAGGGCAACTGGACTGGACCATCTACATGATTAGCTGCAAAATATTAAAAGTCAAGTAAAAACACATTGACCATTTCTCCTAGGTGGAGTTACATGTCATGCAGTAATTCTTTGTAGTGACTCTGTAGACCAGTGTGGAGTGTGGAGAAGTACCCAATGGCCACCAGGGAAGACCATGGCATTAATGGGAATAATAACAACACAGGGGCACTGAAAACCAGTCTCTGGCACATACATTTATTATCTACAGTAAAACAAGGGATACTTTTTCTCCTCATCTGAGCTGTGTGAGCACTGGAGTAGCATGGGCGTGTTACTGCTCAAGAGAGACATTTCAACTTCAGAGTAAGTCATGACACACCAACCTGCATTGGAGCTCAGGACCAGCAGGGGACTCAAAGGAGCCAAGACTCAACAGCACAGACATGAGATGAGGAGTGAGGGACCCCATATCCTCTGTGGCCTCACTTCTTACATTCTATTAGCTGAACACCTGCTGCAGATTAAATGTGAGATCTCCAGTTTCCAAACACTAACAATTACCTGCTAATTGTTGAACAGATTTTATTTCACCATTTAGTTTATTAAGATTTATTTCTTTTTATTTTTGATAAATGTATCATTTAATACAATTGATTCTCATCGGTTTCCATGCTTAACTCGTCTCCCTATTTTTCCCATGTTGCTCCCCCTCAACTCCATGACACTTCTTTCTCTCTATAAATAGTAAACTGCTGGACAAAAGGGAACAGGATTTAAAACAGAAAGTAAAACAAACAAACAAACAAAAAAAAAACACACCAAGAACACACACCTGAAACCTACTGGAAAATCAAATATTAACTGCTTGTACATGAAAGGAAACATTACAATTTCATCTAATTTAGCAGTTTTTGAATTTCCATTGACAGTGGTAGTGATGAGAAGAACTGTCAATCAATTTAATCAGGAAAAGGAACTAGTATTTGCTTGGGATTCTGTTTCTAAATTGAGTGATTATACATTGATATTATATCCACAGGGTCTGCACAGGTCTCTCTACAATACAGGAGTTAAGCTAATAGTATCTGTTTATATTCTCATGTGTCCCAGGAATTTGTGAATTGTAACAGGATTTGTCTCTATATCACTTAAGTAGGCATGCACTCTTGTCCATTGCAACCTATGATAGCCATCAGCATCCCATGTTGATGACACAATTTAGTATGCAGAAAACGGTCACGAAGTCAGCAGATGAGTCACAGAAAGTTCCTGCTCCAACTTTTAGGATTCCCACAAGAAGACCATGCATACTACACATCTGGCACATACAAGCAGAGACCCTAGGTCAGACCCATTCACATGCTTGGTGGTCAGTAAAGTCTTTTGTGTGAGAATTGTCTAATTATTTTATGCAGCAAGTAGTGCTATGAACTTTCCTCTTATCAGTCCTTTCATAGTGTCGCAGTGTTTGGATGTGTTGTGCCTTCATTGTTATTGAATGCTTGACGTCTCTCATTTCTTTCTCTATTTCTTCCTTGACCCAGGAGTCAGTCAGGAGGAATTGGTTTAGTTACCATGAGTTTGTAGGCTTTCTGTTTTTCGGTAGTTGTTGATGTCCAACTTGAATCCATGGTAGATCCCAGGGAGTTATTTTAATTTTCTTGTTGCCATGGAGACTTGCTTGTGATGGAGGCTGTGGACAGATGCAAAGGGGAAACAGCAGGGAGGTCCCCGCCTTTGTCTGGAGTTTATTCACTTTGCTATCCACACATAACCGGGCTGACTGAGTGACACCTGTCAGAGACATGAATGGTCACCAAAGGACTCAAAGCAGAAATGATTCCAAATCAGCAGCTCCCTTCATTTAGTTGCTCTAAATGAAGTCATTTCCCTGCAGATGGCACAGAAACAGAAAAGTCATAGTCCATGAGAACTCTTAGCCATAACATTGTTTCTGTAATTAATTAATCACTTAAACAATTACATCACAACTCCCCTTTCTAATCCAGGGGTGACTATTCCAAGGGTCCTCCTCTTGAGATTGATCCCACTACCACCAGGAAAGTCCTGCATCCTCAGAAAATTGGAGAGATGGGAATACATTAAAACCATGGCACTGGAGACCAGGTAGCACACTCCTTTCCTTCCTGTGGTAATCACACACAAGGAACCTATATATAGTTTGATGAAAACTAATGGCACAAATGCAAAGGATGTTAACTAACACAGCTCATACACAAACATATGCCATATATGTAAAAGCATTTTGTATGTGTTTAGTATATCACAAGGAATACCCTCTGTACTGTTAATTGTTTATTTAACACACACACACACACACACACACATATATATATATATATATATATATATATATATATATACATATATATATATACATATATATATACATATAATATATATATCATGTATAGTATAATGAGGATAGAAATTGTGTCTTGTGCATGTTGAACTTTCCCACCATGCTGTCTCCAGCCCAGTTTCAAAGCTATAATTTAATGTAATTTTTAAACTTCTATGAACTTAATGTATACTATCTGGTAAGATAAGCGGTGAAGAGTTCATGTATAAAAAGAAAAAAATAAGTTAAAGATGTTGAATCTTTTTATAAACAAATCATGAAAAATATTTCAATGATATCATCGTCCTCACTGGTTCATTTTCTCTCAGAAATTTGCACCATTACCTGCTGCCTCTAAGGCTCTCACACATCAGAGAATAATATATATCAGGAAGATATGCAAATACAGCCTCCCTCTTCTCATAAAACCAGCCTGGCCTCACCTCGCAGGTCAGGCAGAGGACTCTAGCCCTGTCTTTCCACTCAGTGAGCAGCACTGAAAACACGACAATCAACATGGGTTTGGGGCTGCACTGGGTTTTCTTTGTTGCTCTTTTAAAAGGTAGATAACACGGGATACTGAGTGTGTGAGCAGACATGAGTGAGAGAGATGGTAGACTTTGTGACAGTTTCTTCATCAGGTTCCTCTCTGTTTGCAGGTGTCCACTGTGAGGTGCAGCTGGTTGAGTCTGGTGGAGGATTGGTGAAGCCTGCAGGGTCACTGAAACTCTCCTGTGTGGCCTCTGGATTCACATTCAGTAACTATTTCATGAACTGGGTTCGCCAGGCTCCAGGGAAGGGACTGGAGTGGGTTGCTCACATAGAAACTAAAAGTTATAATTATGCAACCTATTACGTGGATTCGGTGAAAGGCAGATTCACCATCTCCAGAGATGATTCCCAAAGCATGATCTACCTGCAAATGAACAACCTGAGAACTGAGGACATGGCCACTTATTACTGTACAAGATACACAGTGAGGAGTCTCCAGTGTGAGCCCAGACAAAAATCTCCCTGCCGGGTTCCCATGACCAGCAGGGGGCGCTCAGCACACATAAAGCCCAGGTTCAGACATAATAGATTATTTAGTCCTGTTTTATCAGTGTGTCCTCTCCATCTGCTGGTTTTCTTGGGGATCCTTTCATAATTATAAACTCAGGAATTGATCAGTGCCTCTAAAAATTATGACTTCTGCTTCGACGAACATTCTTAAAAAAAAAAAAAAATATGTCACACAGTCCTCCCTGAAGAAAATGCAGAAAGTGTCTATGAGGGAAGAGTGATTCCCTGTGGTCACCCGGGAGCTGCTGGGGAAGCTCAGGAACCTCAGGTGGACTTTTCCCTCAGACTGAAGTTACGGCCGACCCTCAGCTGGAACAGTCTCAATAATTCTGAGGGAGCCAAGTGGAAGGGGAGCCAGGCTCAGTCACACTAAGCACCTTGAATTGTCCAACCCCCCTCTCCTCTTCTGGAGGGCTGTACACATGAGAGTAAGAGGAGAAAGAATTTAATTTAATTAAAATATTTCCATTACTGCATTCATCACGGCATCTTCTGCCCTGTGTTGAATTAATAATTCTAGTTCTGACCACTGTGTACTTACTACCGAGCTCAGCTGCTCCTCTGGAGCTAAGGAATGGCTAACCCTGTGGTCTGGGCAGTGTCCTTCCTGTGTGCTTTTAATATGGGTTGATTGGGCATCCCTGTAGCTCTGTTTCCTTCTCAGGAACTTTGACTGAAAAGGAGGGTAAGGGCTATGAAGTGCTGTCTCCGGTTAGGATGGCTGTGTGTATGACAGAAACAGCCCTCTGGGAGAAAGACTGTATGATGGGGACAAACACTAATTTGCATCAAGTATCACCACCCTGTCATAGGGCTACTAGCACAAGTCTTAGTTTTCATATGAGCAGCAAGAGAGCCTTCCTGCCGGAATCTGTGCCATGGGTCAGGCACCTTGCTTAGAAACAGCTCTTCGATAAGGTAACTCCTCAGAGTTCAGCAATGTTCACCAGATAATGGCAGATAGAGAGGAGGTAATTGCACAGCAGAGGGAGGGAACCTCCATGTGGCTGAGCTTTTGGGAAAGGCAGCTGGTCCATGGGAGCCTGCAACCTTGATGAGGCAGCAAAGCCTTCCAACAGAGCCCAGTGGGAATCAGTAATGGACAGGAGTGAGCTGCTGCCCAGTACCAAGAATCTTGACAATTATGCAACCAAGAACTAGAGACAGCCACATCCTGAAGACAAGACTGCCAGGTCATCACTGTCACACACACTCCTTATAGAACAGAACCCTGGATGTGCATAACTGTAATTTTAATATATTAAGAATGACTATGAAGACACTGACTAGGAGCTTCTAATATCTCCTCATTGATCTCAAAGAGACACAAAACAAGCTTCCAAAGAGTGCAATCAGACATTCTGTGCGGTCTTTGTTGATGTTAGCTGAGCAGAGGCCCCTGAGAAGAGATGCTCACCTTTCGTATGCTATGTGTTTGGGCAGATCAGATGGGACATGTATTCTGGCACTTGGGACTCTCAGAATACTGAGTGTTACACAGCTTGGATGGAGCTCTGGAGCCAAGGAACAGCACAGGTCATAGTAAGCATAGCCGCTTACAGCCCTGCTCCAGGGAAGGCTTCCCCGGTGTATCAGCTCTGCTCAGGCAGGAGAGGGCTTCCCCAGCGAAGTTGTTACAGTTCAGCTCTGCTCCCCGTGAGCAACTGTATGGTGAATTAAAATTCTGCTGTACTTATGTGTTGGTGCCTAGCCCAACTGACATCAGAGACGCTTCATCCACTAACTTATGGAACCAGATGCAGACCCAATGAGCACCCAACACAAGAGGGGGAGAAAGAAATGTTGAAGCCAGAGGGGTCAAGGACACAACCTGAAAACTCACAGAATCAACTAACTGGGATCATAGGGTCTCACAGAGCCTGAACAGGCAACCAGGGAGCCTGAAAGGAAATGACCAAGGCTCTCTGTATATATGTGACAGCTGTGTACCTTGGTCCTCTTGTTGGTCTCCTCACAGTAGGAACAGGGGCGGTCTCCATCTCCTTTGTGGGCTTTGGGGACTCTCCTTGCCTTGCTGTGTCTCCTTTCCGTGCCAAAAATTATGGGTGGTGAATAATCTAACAGAAATTTGATATGCCACATTTTATTGATACTCATGGGGGAATGGAAAATATATTGAGTCCCAGTTGAAACTGACTTGACTTTTACCTCCTTCTTCATGTGAATATATTTTTCTCAAGTTGTTAACTGGTCTGCGAGTACTACAGTGTTGCCTCCTCTTTCTCTTGACTCCTGTATCAGAGTGTCGCAGGAATCCATGCATGGATATATGAGGGATTACATCTGAGCTCAAGATTAATTGTGCTTCTCTGAGTTCAGGTGTTCTTCCCCAGTTGTAGCCTGATGAAGGTTGCAAAGACCCATTTCTCTCCTCGAGTCTCTTTATTACTTGTGGGAACTGGTAGAACTGGGTCCACCATAGAGAAGCCTGGCATTGAGAGGGACATTGATGACCATACAGGCCCAACTTAAATCAATCTCTCAAAGAAGCATCAGCATCTCCTGTTAAACAAGAGCCATTTATCCCTGTACCTGAGCTCTGTGGGCACTGAGGTTGCAGAGATACATTGCTCAAGGGATCCAGTGCAACTTGACTGTAAGCAATGACAAACCAATCTGCAGGGGATACCAGCACCTGCAAGGGGCGCAATGGAGCCAAGAATCCTCAGGAGGGAGATGGGGTCGATGTGGACGGACTCTGTATCCTCTGTGGTTTCCTTTCTGGAGTCTACCAGCTGACCTGCACCTGCTGTTGTTGACATGTGATGTTTCCATGCTCACAGTCAAGAGTTTTTGTTAAACTTTTATGGGTGTATATTTTCTTGTTTATTTTATTCAGTTTTATTTACATTTGAAATTTTTTTTTACAAATATTCTGATCACTGATTCCCCTCCATCTACTCCTCCTAGATCTTTCATGTATCCTGTTCTACCCAACTCTACATCGTGTCTTTCTCTCTCAAAGATAAAACAAATAAACAAAAAAATTACGAAAGGAAATACCAAACAAAAATATTGACCAAAACAGTCAATATTCTTATGCACAAGCACACACAAAATACAAAAACACAACTTTGTAACCATGAAACACATGCAAAAGACCAATTAAATAAAATGCACAATGTTATAGGAAAAAATACATTTTTAAAAATACCTTTGAGTACATTTTCTTTTGTCAGAACCTGTGTAGTAGCTGAGTGGGTAAATGGGTCCACTGGCAAACTTAGCAACTTCATTTTGTTTGCTTGGACCCACATGATAGGATACAAGAACTGCATGCTATAAGTTGTCCTCTGAGGATCACACATACACCCTGGTGTGTGTCTCTCCTGTTCACACCATTAAAGACAATATAACAAATTTTAAAACTATTACATGGATGGAGAGAAACTCCTGAGGACCCACACTCAGCTGGGAATCTATTTGCATTAATGACCAATCAGGAAAATAATATTAGTTTTATTTGGAAGTTTTCTTGGGGTTTCTGGTGTACTAGTAAAAGACTCCACCTGTGTGTGTATAGATAGAACCTATTGGATTCATTGTGTTCTTTGTTAAAGGAACAAAACTTGTTATGAAGTGGTACCGAGACTTATTGGAAGGTCACAAGAGGAACTAGAGGGACATAGTGGGTAGAGATATGATCATACTCAGTTTTTCACACAGATTAAAATTTCAAATAATATAAGATATAAAATTTTAAAATAACTATTTTACATTGTTTTAGAATTTTCATACTCATGTATTTCATACAATGTATTTTCCCCCCATCATCTCTATCCTTCATTTTCTTTCCTCTCCTAATTTATGTGTATTCTACTAGACAAGTTACCTTATACTGCATCATGCATTGGTATTCATAATTGTATGTAAGCACGCAATATCTAAAAACTACATTTGAGAGTCTCATTTAATATCTAGTCTTAATTAGTACATTTATCTCTACTTGCTTCCATTTTTTATCACTAAACTAAGTTCCACCTTCCTTGTAGATGAAAAACTTCTGTTGTGTTATTTATATGGCCATGTCTTCTTGATGAGTTTCTCTGTTGACAGATGCACAGTTTTTTTTTCCATAATTTAGTTACTGTGATGCTGCTGCAATAATCATTGTGGTGTAAATATTTCTGAAGTTTATTTCCTTTGGTTCATTTGGGGGAATTTCTTAGTAAATAATCTTTTGGAAAAGAAAATATTAATTGCATGTATCTGAAAGCAGGCTGTAAATTTCAAACTCAGCAGGTTTTTTAATTCTTCATCACTGTCATCATCATCATCATAGTCAACATCTGTAAATCAATGTGTTAACCTTGTCACACATTGGAGTCACTGTCTCAGTCCTGAAATCTATTGAGATCTTAGGTCCTGATGTTACTTCCTTAGCATCTGCAGAGAGCCCAGGGAAGAAGGATGCTGTACAAATGCTCAGAGAGGATTAGGACTTCAAACTCAAGATCCTGCTGCCTGACACAGGTTTCCTCTGTCTTCTTCTCCACCAGGAATAGGCCTTATCTAAGAACTACCCTGCTCATGAATATGTAAATCATGTGAGTCTATAGTGGTAAATACAGGGATGTCCACACCACCAACAACATATGAGCAGTGTCCTCTCCACAGTCACTGAGCACACAGGTCCTCACCATGGGATGGAACTGGATGATCATCTTCTCTGTGTCACTAACCACAGGTCAGGGGATTTCCAGTTCCAATGCTGAAGAAGCAACAGGGACTGAGGAGACAAAGATATCCACTCTGCCTTTTCTCCACAGGTGTCTACTCCCAGGTTGAGCTGCAGCAGTCTGGTCCTCAGCTGGTGAAGCCTGGCTTCTCAGTGAAATTGTCCTGCAAAGTTCTGGCATCACCTTCACAGACTACTATGTTTACTGGGTGAAGCAGAGGCCTGGACAGGGACTGGAGTGGGTTGGAGATATTGATCCTGGAAATGGTGATACTGACTACAATCAGAAGTTCCAATGCAAGGCCACAATAACTGCAGACACATCCTCCAGCACAGCTTACATGGAGCTCAGCAGCCTGACATCTGAGGACTCTGCAGTCTATTACTGTGCTATACACAGTCTTGCAACCACATCCTGAGTGTGTCAGAAACCCTGGAGGAACAGGGAGCTGCCCTGGGACTGACATACAGAGAAGATCAACCTGGGGACTTGTGCAGAAATAAGCAATCAGAGTTTCTCTGCTTGCTTCCTCTTCAAAGGCATTTATTACTCTTTTCAACTTTTCAAAGGACATCTAAGTACAAAGTGGTGTTGATTAGAATCCTCAAGAGTACACCATATCCTTAGGAAACCTTTGCCACTGACTGCCTGCACTGACACAGTTTTTCTTTTCTTTTTTTTTGCGGGGGTGGGGGGGTTTCGAGACAGGGTTTCTCTGTGTGTCTTTGGAGCCTTTCCTGGCACTACCTCTGTAGACAAGGCTGGCCTCGAACTCACAGAGATCTGCCTGCCTCTGCCTCCTGAGTGCTGTGATTAAAGGCGTGTGCCACCAATGTCCAGCTGACACAGTTTTTCTTTAATAAAACAATAAGTGTACAAAACTGTGATGATGGATTATGATGACAATTAAAGTGGGAAATTACCTATATGGAGTCAGGTAGAAATGTAAAGGTATTTGATAGGGAAAAGCCTTACTTACAGAGCGACCTAGCCAGATGGAACAGTGAAAACTGAAAGCGAAACCCAGGAAACTGAAACTCTATCTCTATGTCACCATGACCATGTCCTCGCAGGCCTGGCTACAGGTTCCCCTACAGACAATATATAGGAATTTTGAGTGATGAGAAGTTTTGGAGCAAGAGCTGAGAATACAGTATAACACAGTTGACCTGTCAATTCCAAATCACCAACAGAGTGCAAATAAAAACTCCTTCCATAGTCTTAAGTTTTCAGTGACCTCAAGGTATGTTGTTGACTCTGACCATGAGGCCCTGCACAAGTTCCCATACCTTAGAATGAAAGACGCATTTACATCAGAATGCACTGCCTTGTTAGTATGATTCCTATAAATTGGACACATGCATTATTAAATTATTTTCACATGTCACATTTATCAACTGGAGGCATGTGCATGCTATTGGAGGCAGGTTCTGAGATTATACCTTAGTCTCGGCTGCCACAGTTATTGCTTTTTCAGTCCAAGTACCCAGCTCTACAGTACCAAGTCTCTACAAAACATGGACATACATTGCTATGGTATCAACTCTACAGTCATTGAATACCAGCTCCTCATCCTCATGCTATGGAGTATTTGGTTTTCACTAGTGTGTGAGTAACAAGCATGGAGACCAAGGGTACTTAGTCATCTCAAGTATTGGATTCAGTGTGATGTCCCATATCTCATAACATTAGTTTGCATGTCCCTGTATTGTATACCCCCAGTAATGACAACTATTTCTGCCAGCTTCCTGGGTTCCGCTGCTGCTTAGGACCCCAAATAACACACAGATTCTTACATCAGTTACAATGCTGCTGTCCAATGACTAGGATTTCTTTTTTGCTCTCTCAGTCTTAATTATCAACCATAACTACTAATCTATATATTTTTATAAGGACTTATATTACCTAGGATGCTGGCCTTATGAGTCTGCTCTTCCTGAGATAACATCGTGACTCTCTTCTTTAAAATGTTTCCCAGAATCCTCCTTCTCTCCTAGTCCCACATAACTTGCTTCACTATTGGCCAACAGTGCATAATTTGTCAACCAATAAGACAAACATATATACAGAAGGACCTCCCCCATCACCCCCCATGACAAGTTCAAGTTCCATGTCCTTAACACAGGCGAAATATTTGCTTAATTCTTCATGGCAGACATTAATCCCCAGGCCAATTCTATGTTAGAGATTATGCAAATCCATGCTGAATTTAAAATACTTCTTGACACAGCAAAGATTGTATAAAGTATTCTCCTCTCTTCCTCCAACTGGGGTGCTGGGAATGACCAGAAGGCAGGAGATTCTTCCACTCCTGGCCCCCAACTCAGTGGAATTCTCTGATGTACCAGGAAGGCATCTGTTAGTGGCTGTAAAGACATGACTTTAAGACTTATCTGGTGTCTGCTGGGGGAGTCATTTTAAAGCCCAAACACCTCAGACTGCCAAGTCACCCACTGTGTACAGCCATGTGGGAACCAGTGTGGCTTTTCCACAGGAGGCTGGGAATAGATCTATCCCACCATTCAAAATTACCACTCTTGGCTATAAACCCAAAGGACTCTGCATCTTACTAGAGACACTTACTCAGCCATAATCATTGTTGTTCTAATCATAATAGACAGAATTAAAAACATTGTAGATGATGTCAGTAGAAAAACAGAAGAAGAAAATAAGGTGCAATGTTTATAAACCTTAGATGTACAATCCTGACATGGCTACAGGACATGTAGATACAATAGTTTCCAAAACGTTGAGGTATGAACCAACCAGTATATAGATTACATTTAAGGTCTACACCACGAGATGGAACCAATCCTGACAATATGGTGGCCAAGAACCAAAGATTAACAAATGATACTTAGAGAAAAAACAAGTATTTTGTTATCCTAAAGAACTAGCAATCAAATGACTCCAACGACATTCTGCAAATATCCATAGATCACCCATCATCAGAGAACTTCCTGCAATATTTGTAAATGCAGAGACTGCCTGGAGAATGTGCAGAGAGTGAGAGATCTTGGAACATTCAATGTGATGTCTCCTTCAAATCTGTCCCCACAGAGCTTAGGGAGCCTTGCAAAAGAGGATGCTCACAGATGATGAATTCCTGAGGGAATGGAGGACACCAAGGAGACAATGCTTTCCAGAAACAACAGGATTGATGCAGATGTGAGCTCACTGATGATGTCAGTTAGAAACGTGGCACCTGAGAGAAACACACCATGCCACAGGGTTCAGCATAGGGTTTTTTTAATTAAGGAAAGGGATCAGCATCTCAGACTGGCTCCCCCTGAGACCCATAATTTAAGTCCTCCATCAGAGTCAGCTCCTGATGAGAGAATGCAAATCTCTCCAGGCTCCACCCAAGCAGAGGTTGAAAAGGCAAAGCTGGGCCTGGACACTCACTGGTGTGCAGCCATGGCCCTGTTTGCCTCCTCATTCCTGCTGCTGATTGTGCCTGCATGTGAGTGCCATGGATTCCTACTCTATGAACTCCCATAATTCACTCTGAGCCAACCTTACCTTCTACTTTTTCTCCCACAGACGTCCTGTCCCAGGTTACCCTGAAGGAGTCTGGTCCTGGAGTGTTTCCTCCTTCCCAGGACCTCACTCTGACCTGCTCTTTCTCTGGGTTTTCACTAAGCACTTCTGGTGTGGGTGTGGGCTGGGTCCGACAACCCTCAGGGAAGGGTCTCGAGGGGCTTGCAATCATTTGGTGGGATGATGACAAAAGGTACAACCCTTCCCTGAAGAGCCGGCTCACAATCTCCAAGGACACCTCCAACAACCGGGTAACCCTCAAGATCACCAGTGTAGACACTGCAGATACTGCCACATACTACTGTGCTCGGAGAACACAATGACACAGCCTTGGCTGACAGCTGTACAATATTTCAGGCTGGTTCTCAGCTCTGTGTCTTCCTTCTGCAATTGATGGGGTTGGGAGTTGGCAGACTTTCCTGCTAGCCTCTGGGGTTTCGTCTTTACTCTGAGTTTCAGATCCCTGGCTTCCTGTTATACAGATGAGGCCGGCTTTAAAAATTATTCAGAAATGACAATCTTTCCATTGTGTTTTTAAAGAATAAGGGTTTCTGGTCACTGATCCAAGCAGATCAGGGTTGTTGTTCCACTCAGTCTTAGGCCTCAAATCCTCAGGACAGCAGATGCTGAATTATTGTAACATTCATGTTCAGTAAACTCCTAGATGTGGGGAAGACTGACATTTCTAGATAAACTTTCACAAAATGAGTCATTGGCCAAAGTGACTCCATGGAAACCACAAAATATCTCAAGCTATGACCTCAGGTAACTGGTTGCTCTCCACAAACTGATGGTAACATCCTGTTGGTGAAGACAACGCTTACATATATCACCTGACATGGAGAATATGAGTTGGAGCCTAAGTGCAGCCCCAGGCTTCTGACTACAGTTCATAGCAGTAGAGGGTACTTGGCCTGCCCTAGAGGAGAATCAGCCTAACAGATCACTGTGACCTACAATGGTGACCCACTGATGAGACTGAAATTAAAGCCCAGTCCGTGAATGTAGCCCATGCCTGAAAATGCTAGAATGTTCTAGAACTTTGACAAGATAGGCCATGGGCTTATGAGAAAATCACAGGATCTGCTAAAGCAGTGATTTTTAACCTGTGTGGCAACCAAGTTAGGGATTGAACAACTCTTTCCCAGAGTCCTAGGACTCTTTTACAGGGGTCTGTCTTGGATGTCAGATATTTTACATCATGACTCATAGTGGAAAATTATAATTAGGAAATAGCAATAAAATAATTTTAAGTTCAGTGTGATCACCACAACATGAGCACTGTATTAAAGGGCTACAGCAATTGGAAGTTTGAGGACAACCATGCTGAAGAAATACAACAATAAAGTCATTCTGAATGGCATGACCATTTCTGCACATTAATCTGTGCCTCACACAACTAACATTAGTGCAGTTTCTTCTTGGAACACATGGCAGGTATCATGGAGACTCTCAAATGGACAATGTATAGAGCATGGAGAATAGGTGTGCACTCAGTCATAAACATGTGATTTTAAGCAAACTTTCGACTAGACACTCAGGGACTGATAGACAGATTTTAAGACCCATATGTGATGAATGAGTCCAAGGATAGAGTCTCTTTCAGACACCATAGGGCCAGTGCACACATGAACTCACTAGGCTAGAAGTAATTATAGGGCTTGTATAGGTTCAAGCCACATGGGATTCCAATGCTAACTGGAGGAAATTGACATGGACACTCAATTCTAAACAAGAAACTATCTGCAACTGGTACTTACATGCAAAGGAAAAATAATGTACTTCAGTGGATTGCCACTGGCTGTATTAAATACATTTCACAGTAGGTAGGTCTTATGTCAAAGAAAATACAAAACAAGCACAATTGTGTTTTTGTATAGTCAGACATAACTTTATTCAGGAATTTTTTCTTGGTATTCTTTGGTTGTATATTTAAATTTCTGATTTTGTGTGTCGGGGGTTTGTGTTCGTTGTATGTGGGTGTGTCTGTCAGAAAGAGAGAAAGAGAGAGATAAAGACAATGAGAGAGAATTTTCTTGTCGTATTTTATTAGTAAGGAGAGGGTTATATAGGGATCTAGGAATAATTGGGGAATAGATAAATTAGGATCATAACATATTGCTTAAAAACTAATTTTTTACTAAAGAAAATTTAGAATTCCCTCTACAAAATCATGTGTTATTTATTATTTGATAAATCATGAAATTTTCGAAAGGCAGAATATTTTTTATGTATCTGGCATGTGCATGAACAAACTGTAATGTTATCAGTTTCTGGTCTGTTGCCTACTTCACTATTGAAAATTTCTGTTTCCTGCACTGACAGCAATGAGGTAGAAATATGTGGATATTTCTGTATATTTCACCGCTCAGTTGTTTTCTCAGAACATGGGCAGAGTCTCCGGAGATAAGTGCTCCCTTGCAGATTAGTCAAGCATAGACACAGCCAGACAGGTCTCTGTTACTTACAGGAAAGATGATATTTCAGTTTCCATCAGCATATTGATTGTTATCCTATGACATCATCAGCATTGTCATCTTCTGTCTTCTGTCCAGAATTGTCTCTGCTGCAATCCTGGTGTCATTCCCAGTTATTCCACATGACATCATCAAGAGAGGCTTCATGGCCCATGTCTGCTGCAATTCTGGTGTCATTTCAAGAGTAAATCTCTTAGATTTGAACAATCCCTAAAATTGGTCCATTTTTACTTTGCTAAGTAAAGCTGTCTCTCATTGCTCATTCTTGGGAACACAGACCTACTTCAATACTATGTTCAAAACTGTTTCAGCTTCTAGGAGTTACCCAGGTCCTCAGATGCATCATTATTTACTCCTTTGTATCAGTTTTCTCAATCTTCTGTGCAATTGTTGTGTGAGTCCTTTTCCTGCCCATGCTCCATTGTGAATAATCAGCTCTCTTTAGTTAGAATCAACAGCAGGTGCCCATTTCAGCCATGCTGGGAAGAAACATCCTGCACTCAAAAGCATGAACAATATGCAACATATATTGTACATGTGAGCTTGACTTCAACTCTTCTTTATAGCAATCCCTGAGTACATGAGGCAGTCAAAGCACTTACATAGAGAAATGGAATCCTGAGTACCATGAGACACTTATAACTTTTTAATGCAGGGGAAATGGTATGTGATTGAAGAGCATTTGCCTCATTCTCACACTGCTTACATCCAGACAAATCCATTTTTCTGTCAATATTTGAAAGATTTAAGGGTTATTATATAGGCCTACAAGTTATACAGGTCCATGCATGTGAACAAATACATAAGTCATACATATGGTGGCACTGGTTCCACTAACTCTTGGAGCTGCTAGTGGAATTTTCCCCTCCACAGCTCTCATTCACAGATATTACAGGAAGTACATCCAAGACTTTGAAAATCAATTGCCATGACTTTCCATGAATACGAGGATGCTGAGTGTGGGGAAGCTAGATCTAGAGAGACCACAGCCATCATTTCCACTCAGAAAGATCTAGGAAAAATGTGTGAACAGAAGGATCCTTTTTAAGTAAATCTACAGCCCACCCATGATAGAAATGCTGAAGTAGCAAACAGATTGCACCACAGTCCAAATTTCCCAGAATTCTGGTCACTCCTCAAATGTGAAAATACTTTCTGTAGTTGAGAACAGAACTGCATGAACCACATTTGTTCATATTCCAGGTCCTGTGAGATTTCTGTTCCAACTGAGCTGGAGGATTTGGGATATTGCTCTATAAAGCAATTCTGGATCCCAACATCACTTGTGCCGTCTCTGTTCACTCCCTTCATCACCAGTGGTCATTGCAAAAGCTTCATCTAACAGCCATAGAGAAAGGACTGTGGTTCATGGAGACACATTTTGTGGCCCAAGTCATTATCCATCCTTGAAATCTCTACTCAGCGTCTCCAGGCACATTACCAAGAAGATAAATAAGAGTCATAGTAAGAGGTCTGTGAGTGAGAACTCATACAATCCATTTCTGAGAACCAGCAGGGGGCGCTGTGGATCCATCAATCTCTAAGAAGTAAAGGGCAACAGAAACAGGTAATGATGTTGTGCATTGAGGAGATTTCAACAGACTCTGTGGGT
The DNA here is from genome assembly GCF_003668045.3 of Cricetulus griseus. Taxonomy (NCBI): domain Eukaryota; kingdom Metazoa; phylum Chordata; class Mammalia; order Rodentia; family Cricetidae; genus Cricetulus; species Cricetulus griseus. Next base: position 177,037,734 of record NC_048598.1, on the reverse strand, counting down.
TTCATTGCCAGTCTCAGTACATTCAGAGACCATGGTGTAGCTGACATCTGAGATCTCCATGATGCAACACTGGAGAAGTTCTTTGTTGAGTGAAATCCATAATGAGGAATCAATATCAGTAAAGGTTAAGTGTATTTGAGCTTCAGGACCCTGAGCAACAATTTGGGAAAAGTGTCGCAGGTGTTCCCAGCTGACATCAGAGGTGAGCACATTCCTGCTGGTCACTGGTGTGGAATGGACAGCAGCCTCCACAGCTCTGGTCCAGTGTCTCATGGGGCCAGGATGGTAAATGAAACTCTTCAGAATTCAAATAGGGTTGACCATGGGGAGTTTCAGGTGACCACTGAGCCCTTGAATTGTGGTTCACTTTAATGAACATAGATGTGGGGACTGGATTCTCACTGGGGTAGAAGAGCTCTGTCCACATAGGTTCTGGGATGAAAGATGGAGAAGGGGAAAAAGATAGAAATTAATGTGTGCTATATGCAAGGAAAACTCTTGTTCACCTTCATAATCATTGCACCTGACCTACACATATTTTAATCCTACCATTACATTAATTAAGGAGTTAAGCTAATAGTATCTATTTATATTCTCAAAGGTCCCAGAATTTTGTGAATTGAAAGAGGACGATGCCTCCATATTACTTAAGTAGGCATGCACTCTTGTCCATTGCAACCAACGCTAGCCATCAGCGTACCATGGACTGGAGTATGAAATGTAGCTCTAGACAGATGTTGTGAAATGTCAAGACAAAACCATGGATCTATGAACTGTTGATTATCCAGACTTTTTGTTTTATAATAGCTTCCTAATTTATGTTTTTCTTGCTCCACAGTCCCTGCTTTGATATTTGATTACTCACAGTATCCCTGCATTGATTTGTTGTGCCATATGGATTCTATATTCTCTACAGATATGTGATAACTTATGTTTCAGGATCCTTATTTCAATATGGTCTTAAAAAACTCATGTGATATCATTTATTAACTGTTTAACATACTGCTGTTTCACTTCTGTCCACTCCTCCAAATCCTGACCATTTTCCCCGGACTCCCCATCCACTCCTCCATTTCTTTTCAGTGGAGGGCGAGCCTCCCATGGATATCAACAAACATGGCGTGTCACATTGTTGACACAACTTAGCATGAGGAAAAGGGTTGCAAAGTCAGCACAAGAGTCACAGACAGCCCCTGCTCCCACTTTTAGGAGTCCCACATGAAGACATGCATATTACACATCTGGCACATATGTGCCGAGACCCTAGCTCAGTCCTCTGAATGCTCTGTGTGAGTCTTTACCACCCCGTGTTCCTTGATTCCTTGGCATTGGGGACGAATGTCACAGGAAGACAGTAGGCTCTGGGAAAGGAAGGAGGTGGGTTACCTTACAGTCCCCCTTAGGGAATTCTCTCAAGACCCAAGTGGATCTTTACTGTGAGAAACATCAGGCCTAGCTGATGGAGAGAGAAACGCAAGTCATTGAAGAAACAGAGAGCAGAAGGATGTGGAATGGAAGGAAAGAGCCCCACTGGGTGTTTTAGGGAGGTTACAGAGAGCCAGCACTACCTTTGTGATGGGGATGAGAGGGTCTCTATAGAATGTGGGCAAGGTCAGTCCTGGAGCAGCGAAATGGTCAATATGGGTCATCAAAATGTGTTATACCCATTGTTAAAGAAGAATCTCAGGTAGCATTCATATTTATGTAATAAACCTTTTGTTTTTGAGTTTCAATCTTCAAGTTTTGTGCAGGAAATGTTATACCACTTTGCTGTGGCCTCAACCACATGTTGTTAATTCAACTAAAGGTAGGCATTCATTGTTTACTGAACCTTATACAACAATTATTAAATGATTATATTTTGGTTTCTCTTATCTTCAATTCCTAATAATTAGTTTAATAATCCATGCAAAGTTAGCAGAAAAGTTTAAAAGTAGAGAGCACAATACAGGAAGACTGAATATATATGGCTATGTAAAACCATGAAGTCAAACTTAATAGTCTATTTTTTAATTTCTTCTATCTTCTCTTTTCTCTGTTGTCACACAGTTTCATATAGACCAAGCATAATAACTTCAGTATAAGATTCTCCTATGCCAAGCACTTGCTTATCGTGTAATGGTGGGGATGTACACGGAGCTTCAGGAATGCAAAACAATGCTCTAACAACTAAGCTACATGTCCGGGGCAATGATTGATACTTTGATATATACACCACTTGGTTCCTAATTTCATCTCAAACAGCTGCACCTTTATTTGCCCTCCCTAAGACTCCTGCCCATGAGCTGATAATATAGCAGGAAGACATGCAAATAATGTTCCCCACTCCCCATGAAAAGCAGCACTGACCCTACAGCTCTGACAGAGACACCCAGCTCTGGACTCCCAGGTCCTCACATTCTGTGGTCATCAGAGAACACTCAACGCTCAGCATGGAGATGATATTGAGCTGGGTTTTCCTTGTTGCTCTTTTGAAAGGTAATTCATACACAACAAAAGACACTGTGTGAATGGACTTGAGTGAGAGGGACAGTGGGCATTTGTGAGAGTTTACTGACAGGATTCTCTTTTCACAGGTGTCCAATGTGAGGTTCAGCTGGTGGAGTCTGGCGGAGGCTTGATGCAGCCTGGAAAGTCCCTGAAACTCTCCTGTGCAGCCTCTGGATTCACCTTCAGTGACTACTGGATGGATTGGGTTCGCCAGGTTCCTGGGAAGGGTCTGGAGTGGGTTGCACAAATTGGAAACAAGGGTTACAATTATGTAACATACTATGGGGAGTCTGTGAGTGGCAGATTTATCATCTCAAGAGATGACTCCAAAAGCAGCCTCTACCTGCAAATGAACAGCTTAAGAGCCGAGGACACCGCCATTTATTACTGTGCTAGAGACACACAGTGAGAGGACTTCAGTGTGAACCTGACAAAAACCTCCCTGAAGGAGCGCTCAGGACCAGCAGGGGGCGCAGGTCACATGGAAAACCAGCACATTTCAGGAACAGGTGCAGACATAATTCGATGCTGGTTCTGAGTTCTCAGATGTCAATCAATCTGAGGATTTACTTGAAAGCGTCCAGAACTTGTGGTCTCTACATGCCAGGAGATCAGAGGGTGGAGCTAGCTACTAGTTAACCTCAGAAGCCAGGCAGTGGTGGCACATGCCTTTAATCCCAGCTCTCTTGGCTCACACCTTTAATCCCAGCACTTGCGAGGTGGAGACAGGAAGTGAAAAGGTTGGATGTAGACAGGATCTCAGCCTTTTTTGATGTAGGAACAAAGCAGGTAGGAAGCAAGTGGCAACTGTTTCCAGTTCTCTGATCTTCCAGGTTTTTACCCTGATATCTGACTTCTGGTTTTTATTGATTAAGACTCATGAGATTAACACCTCATCCTCATCCAATTTTGGGGTCATGGTTTCATGAAATAGCCACTTTCCTGTGGCTTTACATCCACTGACCCCTGAAGCAGCTGTACCTGCTGGGAAATGTGCCCAGCAGAGTCACATCAGCAGAGGCTGTCTTTCCCTTTCTTCCCAAGCCCTCTGAGCCATTCTGGTTTTGTTGTTGTTGTTTTGTTTGGTGTTTGTTTGTTTTTTTTTTTTTTCTGTTGCAGCGTCTTTAAAGAAAATGCTCCAGGTGCTTGACTTCCTAATGCCAACCGAGTCAGCATGTTTCCATGTTCCCCAGTGCAGACGGTGGCTCTTTGCCTTTTTTCCCTAGTGGGTTTGGGCTTTCCATGGATCCCCTCCTCAGACTGATGACAGGCCAGCAGCAGCAGGTGTGTGTATTCACCATGCTGTTCACACCCTGTGTTCTCCACTCAGACTCCCTAAGTATTACATTTCCCTATCATCATCACCAGATTTGGAGAGACAATTGGCAATTCTTAGATGGAGGAATTAGTTTTAAAAAAGCTTTTCCAACGTTAAAAAATTGGAAACACCATTATGATGGAAGGAGTTATGTCTCTGTATGATCACATGATGGGTGTGTAAAAAGAGAACAAATAAAAGAGGGGATAATTAACTCAGATGGGATCCACACAATGCCAAAGATTAACATTATTTGATTGATCATTCTTGTTTTATCCCTACAATGTTGGCTGATATGAGAGCCAAGTTGCTTGACATGAGTGCCAAGATACAGGTCTTAGAAAGAGTTAATAAAGAAAACAATTCCATTTTGACTGATAAGTTACAAGCTTTAAGACATATTCAGACAAAGACCGAGGAATTGAAAGCATATTCAACATCAGTATTACATTATAAGATTAGAGAGGAACAGCCCAAGGCTTTCAAACAACCAACCTTAATTTATCCAGTCACCTGACAGCAACAACTGCCAAATGACAGATATCCTCCAGGCTGTGGAAAAGCTGATTGGATTAGTGTGGGAATGATATTTTTGAGGAGATTTAAGGAAGTGATATTCTCATATGTTATGCATTTACCTGTTGTGAGGCAGACATTAAATTCATGGTCAACCAGTGACAGATTTGTCCCAGAGAGACTGGAATGGCTTGTTTGCAGCAGTGTTGGAGTCTGGTCCTCAATTTCAGTGGAGAACCTGGTGAAAAGAGAAAAGATGAAGCTAGGACCATTGAACAATGAAGGAGGGATAGAGGTACTGAAACTTCCTAAGACCTATTCATTGGAGAGGGAGATTACCATGGTGTGTGTGTGTGTGTGTGTGTGTGTGTGTGTGTGTGTGTGTGTTGTGCACATGAGAACCTGTGTGTGCTTTTGAATTTTGTTATTTTATAATAGATTGGGTACATGTCATTTTATTCACCAGATTGATTTCTAAAGGGAGGGGGGCATGAAGACCTGAAAGTTGGAATGCTGGGGAGTTGTGAGAATTGTGATCAGATATATTTATACAATTTTTTTTGGCTGGACATTAGTGGCATACAACTTTAGTTCCAGCACTTGGAAGGCAGAAGCAGGCTGATCTCTGTGAGTTTGAGACCAGGCTAGTTTACAAGAGCTAGATCCTGGACAGGCTCCAAAGCCACAGAGAAGGCCTTTCTCAAAAATGTTATTTTCAGTGAAAAAAATGTTGCCAGGCACATGTGCCCTCCTGTGTCTCATGATACAATTTCAAATAAGCAGAGGCTAGTTGGCTCTCAACAGAGTCTTGACACTAGTTTGCCTATGAAGGTATCTTTCTTGGCAGGGAAGAATTGTCATACGAGTAGTACACAGCTGGGAAATGTTTGGTTGGTGACTTTTCACCCTCTATAGCCTGAACAAGTTCTTCTGGACATAGGAACATCCAGTCATCATAGAGGAAGTTTACAAATTATTTACAGCTTGAGTTACTTGTGTCTTATATCCAGAGTGTATGACCTGTTAAGCACTAACGGCTTATCATCTTGATCTGGGAAATAACCAAATCAAAGTATGTATTGTTTTAGGAGCTCTGGAACTATGATTAAACCAAACCAAACCAATCCAAAATAAAACAAAACAAAACAAAACAAAAAAAAAATGGCTTCTGTTTTCCTATGCATTCAGGTTAGATTTCAAGCCAAGTGCTGTTACAATACCAATATTTCTATAAGATGAACACTGTGATCAGTCGTTTAAATCTGTTTTAGATTTAATCTTTTAACCAGGTTTAAATTGGATGACAGATTAAATTTTTAAATCATGTTTAAATTTAATCACAGATTTAATAACAGATTAAAAGCCAGATTTATGTTTACCCTAAAATTATGGCCAAATGCCCTGACATATTCTTCATAGTTTGTGATCTTGCTTTCCAGTGACACATTAGTATGTGTTAACAGTGAAACACAATACAATATAATATGATATAATATAATAATCAAAACAAAAACCATCACAACTAAGTTGGACAAGGCAAGACAGCAGAAGGAAAAGAGTCCCAAGAAAAGGCAAAAAAATCACAGACCTACTCACCCATATACTCAGGAGTCGTATATCAAGAAATAGAAATTTGGGGTTCTTCTGTTTGTAGTACTAATATGGTTTTTAAAGACAAACTTTTTCATACATGAGTAAAATTTTATATTCTATACTGCTCCTGCTCTCTCTCTCTCATATATATATATATATATATATATATATATCCTCATATATATATTCCCTCATATATATAATCCCATATATGCATTCCTAATATATTCCTAATATATATATTCTTATATTAGACAAGCTTCTCAGTCCATATAATGTTACTTGTAAATGTGATTTCAGGGCTTTTGTATTGCTGCGCTCTCCTCTCTAGAAGACCATTTCTCAGACACACAGCTCCTTAGTCTGTGTTCTTTGACTACGGTTGAGAGGAGGTGAGCTGCCTTCCTTCCAGCAGGCTTTGTTTCCACAAGGTTCAGTCACTGCATTATTCACAGTTTCTACCATGATCCCGAGTATCTGAGGAGAGGAAGGAGAGGACTCTGTGGTTGGTAAGTAAAATAAAAGAAAGAATTTAATAACAATACTAAAAGAAGAAATGGAGCTCCCAACCTCAGGGGGCAGCTACACTTAGGGCTGAAGCTGACTCAGTCAGTGCTCAGTGCATCAGGGAAGAAGACAACACAGTGAAAGAAAATTGCTCCAGAGCATGGAACAGAGCAATGCCCACTGTCCATTATAAGCCAGGACAGAAAGAACTGGTGTGAAATGTACCCTAAAACGCATCATTAAACAATTCTGGAATGTACATTCCCCGTGTGTTTTCTGACTTTCTTCTCTTCCACTGTCACCTCCCATTCTCACCTCAGCCTCTGGGAATCAGAACAATGCAGTCCATGCCAGGATTTCCACCTTTTCATTCTCTGTGTGTCTCAGGTCAGGCAGCATTTGTCTTCATGACCCTGGATTATCTCCCTTGCTGTCACTTGCTCAGGTCCATTCAGTTTCACACACAGGACAGAGTTTTCCTCATTCAAGACCACATCACAGTATTCTCACAGATTCTCTTTGCCATCCTTTCTTTGTCAATGATTTCTTCCTCAAACACTGTGATCAATTTCATCTTAGTCATTTTATTGCTTCTATAGTTATTTTATGCATCTATGACATATTTTGATGATAGTGATCAGCCAATCATCCCATTAACTCCTCAATTCCCACACCCCACAAACCACTCTCAGCTTCATAGTGAACTCCTTTTCTCATCTTGACTCCTGGGAATGATCCTGCAATAGTTGCAGATGTTGGTGTAGACCTCTCATGAACACACGTTCATGTCTCTCATCTGTAGCCTATTGGTTGACTGGGAGAACTTATGGTGAAGCTGTGTTTTGTTTGGTGAAGAGTGCACACCAGTCTCACCACACTCGTCTACAGACAAACCAATGAAATGCTTTATGTGTGTATCAGCCATTATTATCTCTTGTTTCTGACAAGTTATACTAAGATTCCTGATGGGCATTCCCATGTGCATTTAACCTGTGGGTCAATAATAATTCAAAACTGGAAATTCTTTAGACATCTGTGAACATTGATAAGTATTGTTTAGATAAATGCCTATCAAGTATTTTTTTACTATTTAATTGATTTTTTCTGATCTTTCGACTGAGTTACGTGCATATGTGTATATGGGCTCATGATCATATTCATACTGAGTGAATATTTTCAAATTTCTAATTTGAAGTGGTCATCTCTGAAATCATGTACATAAAACACTGAAAAAACTGAGCATGCTGTCTTATATATTTCTATCTCATTCTCTCTCTCTCTCTCTCTCTCTCTCTCTCTCTCTCTCTGTGTGTGTGTGTGTGTGTGTGTGTGTGTGTGTGTGTGTGTGTAAATAGCTCATAGGGAGGAGGAGGCTAGGAATTGAGTAGTGAGAGTTTGGGTATGCATGGTGTAATTCAGTATTTCTTTATTTATCTTTCTTGGTTTTTTAATATGTCTAATATTGATTTATAGGGAATAGCGATGGTGTATCTCACCATCTTTCTAAATTTGTTTATTAGTTCTAATTCTTCATGTAGTCTTTGACTGTTTCTAATATATATATATATATATATATATATATATATATATATATTAGATCCCATCTGAATTGATGAATAAGTTTCAATTTTCTAATTTGGAATACTTTTTATTGTTTTTGTGATTGATGTTCTGGCTATTATGAAGTACTATCTTGAATCAGCAGGTTCAAATTAGGACAATTTTCTTTTACTTACATAAGTACCAACCATTCAACTCCACAACATTTCTTTACCACTGTAGAAAGCAAACAAATAGACAAAAGAAAGGGATTTAAAGAAGAAAACTCATGAGAAACACACCTGCAGCATGCTTAAAAAGAAAATTTTAACAGCCAAGGTTTTTGGAGCGTTTGAGTTTATCAAGAGTCCATTTGGGCTCCTCTTGCCTGTGTCTCAGACATTAACATATATCCCTTACTAAGTGCCTACACTGATAACAAGGGTTGTTCTACTCAATAGGTTGAAATTCATGCCCCATTCTGGCAAAATGTCTAAGTTGTGGCCAGCTAATATTAGAGGTGTCCCATGGGTCCTGCGGTTATCTGATGAGGGTTGAACAACACTCTCCAATATCCTCTGCTAAAGCCTGGTGGGCCAGGATGGACTCAATGCTCTCAATGCAAGTTCCCTGGAGCACAAACACATTTCACACTGAGGATGGTCGGCTGGCTCATGGACCATTCAGTGTGGCTCAGATTGAGGAACATGACAGTGGAGACTTCAGTCTCAGTGGGAAGGAGTCTGTGAAGAGCTTAGGGATGAGTTATGGGATGTATTCTATAAGAGTGTGTTAGGACTGGTCAATCAGTGTCCTGCTGTCTGACTCAGATGCTTCTGCCTTCTTCTCAGGCTGGATCAGGTCTTGATAATAACAGCTAACTGTCTCATAAATATGCAAATGACCTGAATTCGTGATGCTAAATACTGAGATGTCCATAGACCACAGCAACAGGTGACTAACCTCATCTCCACAGTCCCTGAGTGCATACATCCTCACCATGGGCTGGAGCTGGAACTTGTTTTTCCTGGTAGCAGCAGCTACAGGTAAGAGGCTCTCCAGTTCCAGGCCTGAGGACAGTAGAGGCTCAGGTGACAGTAGCATCCAGTTTTCCTTCTCTCCACAAGTGTCCAATGCGAGATCCAATTGCAGGAGTCTGGGTCTCAGCCTGTAAGGCCTGGGTCTTCAGTGAAGGTGTCCTGCAAGGTTTCAGACTACAACATCATTGAGTACTATATGCATTGGGTGAAGCAGAAGCCTGGACAGGGGCTGGAGTGGATGGGAAGTTTCAACCCCAGAACTGGTAGCACAGATATGCACAGAAGTTCCAAGGACCCGTCTCCATGACCAGTGTCACATCCTCCAGCACAGCCTACATGGAGCTCAGCAGCCTGACATCTGAGGACTCTGCAGTCTATTACTGTGCAAGAGACACAGTGTTGCAACCACATCCTGAGTGTGTCAGGAAACCTGGAGGAGCAGGAAGCAGAGACTGAGATGGCACAGAAGAGCGGCCTGGAGACTTACAAAGAAATAATGAATCTGACTGTCCTGTTTCAGCCTCCTCCTAATGGTCCTATGAGATGTTTGTCAGTTTTTCCAAATGACATCTGAAAATGACTGAACGTGCCCTGCATTATACCACAAATTGATGAGATCTTTATCAGTGACCACCTCCATTGATATGTGTTTTCTTTAATGAAACAAAATATAAAAATGTGTGACAATACATTATGGTGTGTGTGTGTGTGTGTGTGTGTGTGTGTGTGTGTGTGTGTGTGTGTGATCTAAATTAAAGACATTAGAACTGTTGATAAAGTAGCTGGGAATATATTATAATAAGAATTTGACTAGGAAAATAGATCAGCAATATCAGAACAAACAAAAACACATGTCAAAATTCATGTGCACACTGAATACTTTAGTAGAAGTTATTACCAAAGATTTGTGGGGAGTCAATTAACCATTCCTCATAATTTCAATTACAAGTAATCATTTATAGGTGATTCTAATCCTGGATTGCTTTTGTGAATTGTAATCACATTTTTTTTTATCAATTGAGAGATGAAGATGACCCTATTATCACACTGTGGAGTCCTCTGGTATAGAGTCTGTTACTCTCACAGCATTCTGGGCTCCTGCTCACATGACACTGGGCCAGAGCAGGGGATCCTGACCTGATGATGTGAGAGGCCTTGATGTCATCAGGAGCCCTGGGTGATCATTGCCTGTTTCCTGAAATTGGATTGTCTCTGCAACAAGTTTAGATTGACACTGACTGACAATGACTGGACGTCAGTGTATAACACAGGATTACCCAACCAACCCCACACCAACACATACACAAGCACACACACACACACACACACACACACTCGCGCGCGCACACACACACACACAGACACACACACACACACAGAGAGAGAGAGAGAGAGAGAGATGAGAGAAAGAGAGGGAGAGAGAGAGAAAGAGAGACTGAGAGAGATTTTTGTTTTTAGAGATGTGGAGGGCCACTTATAATCCCTCTTGATTTATGACTCTAACTTACACATATCTGTATCTAATGAATTCTATATATCTGTGTTTTTCTTCTGTTTTCATTAGGAGAACACACATACCTTGTCTCTACAAGGGCTGAATGACAGGAACAAATAATTCTGCCATTGATAGCATGGCTACAGGGTATTTTAATTACAGAAAGTTCCTGTCCTCCAAGGCCCAGTGTCCACTCAATGTCCTGTGTGCAACATAAAGTTTCAGCAACATCATGAAATCTCTTACTCAGATATAAACCACAGAGTCAGGATAGAAAGGGAAGAGGGGTTCCATTATCTGTGAATTCCAGGGAACCATCCACAGAAAGATTAAACGTGGTAAGAATGTTGGGTAGTTGTTATATTTGAACTGGATGGACCCATGTAAGTTGAATAGGCCTGACTTCGGTGGGGACACACTGGATCTCTCAAGAAGTGGTAAAGATTCCATCCTCCACAGAACTTCATCTTATGGCTGCCATGATTCATCACAGTCACACAAGATTCCTAGGAGAACCTTTCTGAACTGTATATGATTGCTGAGAGCACATTAAACTGTCTACAAACATTTCAGAGCAATCCCTATATGGGGTGAGATTAATCAATTGGAGACCAAGATCTGTCAAATAATTATAGAGGTCCAATATTGTATATTGTGATTTTCCAAATGACATCAAGTCCACATGATCACTGATATTGGTAAGTATTTTTGCCATGAGACATCTGAAAGTAAAAGCAAAATAATTTAGCTATGCATAGCCTGAGGGGTAAGTATAGAGGGGCCAGCAAGGGTGTTTCCTGAATCTACTCAGAGTTTATTCCTCTGAGTTAACCACATACAAGGCCCAGGAGACCATCTCCTATGGCAGTTAGAATCTTCCCCTAGAAGGACACAAGATCAGTTAGTTCCTAGATTCTATGTCACTCTCCTGGACTGCTACAGCAAAGGAAATGAGACAGTTCAAAGGCCCTCTCTGTCACCATGGAGACAGTACATCTCATTATACGATAAATTCCTCAATTGGAAGCCAGGACTGGACAGTCTTATCTCATGGAGAGGCAACTCAAGGTTCTTCATGCTGAGTCCCACCCAATCAGGATAGAGTTTCATGTCCTGGGAGGGGACAGGACTGGAGGGATGGAGGGACACGAGATCACGGTCCAGAGTAGAGGCTCCAGATTTTTTAGAGACACACATGGTTCCTTTATTAGTTTGAAAATGTTTAAATCTACTGACCCTGATATACAGTAGTGTGAACTGAAACACAGGCTTCACCAAACTAATAATTAATGCTAACAAAGATTCAAATTTAAGTTGCTTACAGGATCTAATTCAAATACCTTTGTGAGGTTTCCTGTGTCATGATATCATATGGCTTTATTTCTATTTTATGCATTTATCTATTTTTTCTTATTGTATTCTACAGTTCCTTTGCCTATATAGAACAGCTTCTCATTTTGTCTTTTTATGGGATTCCTGAGTAAATAACTCAGGTGGTCCCTGCAACCACACCTGTTTCTAGTGCCTTTTCTTGGGCTCTTGCCATTCAGTTTTTGGTTTGTTTTGTCCTGTTCAAATGAGTTATTTTTTATCTCATTTTACTTTTTTGTATTTTATTCACTAGAATCTATTTGTTTTCAAAAGACAGCAGGGTGGTGAATACGGATCGGGGTACTTGGGAGTTGAGGAGGGAGGAGGAAGTATGGGAAGAAGCTTCTTCCATCAGCATGTGTTTCCTCTAAATTCTGCATTCAGGAAGGAGGAAGAAGTAGGTATGGACCCCATGCTACAATGACATGAAAGTGTGCTAACTTTCTGGGAAAACATTAAAAAGCTGGAAAAGGGAAGAAAAACTTAAGCAGTGTGGTCTTCCTAGTCAGAAACCAGGAATTCAGGAAGCCAAGTGTAAAAAGTAGTTTGGAGTTGGCATGAGACCTAAAAACACAGAAGCAGCAACTATGTTCATAGCAGCATTATTTGTAAAATTCAGAACTTGGTAATAACCTAGATGCCCCTTAATCAAATAATGGATGAAGTAACTGTGATATATTTACACAATGGAGTACTACTCAGCAGTAACAAACAAAGATGTCCTAAATCTGCAGACAAAGGACTAAGCTAGAAAATAAACAGCCTGAGTAAGGAAACCCATTCCCACAAAACAAATATAGTATGTACTCTATCATAAGTGGATACCAGAAATGAAGCAAAAGATACACAGACTACAATCCTCAACCCCAGAGAAGCTTTAACCCTCTACCATAAACAGATAGAAGCAGATGCAGAAATCGACAACTAACCAGTGGTCCAAGCTCCTGGAGTGCAATCTAAGTGAGGGAGGAAGGATGATATGAACAAAGGGGTCAAGATCATGATGGAAAAATCCACAGAATCAGCTGGGCCACCTAATGAGAGGTCACAAACTCAGGTCTGACAGATGGTGAACCTGCACAAGACCAAACTTGTCACCTCTTAATATAGGTGACAGTGGTGCACCTGGGACAGTATATGAGGCCACTGATAGTGTGAACAAGATCTAACTCTAATGCACAAACTGACTTAGTGGAGCCCAGTGTATATGGAGAGATACCTTGCTCAGCCTAGACACAAAGGTGCAGGGTGGTGGGAAGGCGTATAAGTACTGCCTCATAGAGATGAAGGACAGAATTAGTGGATTCCTAGGGGATGCCTTACACTCTCCAAGGAGCAGATGGGAGGTGGGGGGAGCGGGAGGTGTAAGAGGAGCATCTCATGGTGGCTTCCCAGTCTTCTGGACCGAGCACTCTTTCTGTCCCCTCTTTAAGGATTTTCACTAAGCTTTTGGTGTGTTAATATTGAAGATGTATCAAGTGTAGTTGTGCATCCCTAGGTCACTTGTTCTCTGAACGTTTGCCTGCTATGGTTCTCTGTAATAGCCTCCATCTGCCATTAAATGAAAAACAAGAACATCATTAATGAAGGAGTTAGAGCTTTTATCTGAGGATATAAGGATATGTTTATAATTAAAGTTAGAAAGTGTGTGTGTGTGTGTGTGTGTGTGTGTGTGTGTTTTACAAGCAGGGCCCCATTGAAGGTCAAAGTGTTTATAGATGGGTTTAATTAGTGTTTAATTTTCTGCTTTGGAACCATGCAGGCAGAATACATTCTGTTGCAGTAACCAGTCAATATCTGATTTAATTCAGACTACTCCATGAGATAGTACCTACTTCTGACACTGCTCAGATGGCCAAGAAGCTGATATTAGAGATCCCTGGGAACTAGGAGAAAACAAAAACTGATATTCTGTTAAAGATGGCTTGGGGAGGAAAGATTCTGCATAAACCAGCCCATCTGGCAGCACTGAGATACAAGAACCTTGAGGAACAGGAGGCTTGCATGTTAAGTAAGAACAATGTCTGCTCAGCACTTCAGAGAAGCAAGACAAAGGTAAACACTGCCTAAGATGTGGAAGAGAGAATGTCACAAGAACACAGTAGGCTCTGGGAAAGGAAGGAGGTGGATTTCCCTGTCCCATGCAGGCAAGTCTCTCCAGATCCAGGTGCACCTTTACTGTGAGAAACAGCAGACCTAACTGATGGAGAGAGAAAGGCAAGTCATTGAAGAACCAGAGAGCAGAAGGATGTAGAATGGAGTAAATAGTCACACTGAGTGTTTTAGGAAGGTCACAGAAGAGTTGGAGTGCCTATGTGAAGGGGAAGCAGGTCTGTATGGTAGGTGGGGAAGGTTAACCCTGGAGGAGCTAAATGCTAAATACAGGTCATCAAAATGTGTTTTAATCATTGTTAAAGAAGAATCTCAGACAGTATTTATATTTATGTAATGTTTTTTTTTGTTTTTTGAGGATCAATTTTCAGTCTTTATGTGTGAAAGGCTATAGTACTTTGCTGTGGCCTCAACCACATTTCATAAATTAAATTAAAAGTAGGTATTCATTATTTATTGAATCTTATAAAAACATTTATTAAATGATTGTATTTTAGTTTTTCTTATCTAAAATTTCTATGAATTATTTTAATATTTCATAAAAAGAGAGCAGAAAAGTTTACAAGTAGAGAGCACAATAAAGTAATTCTGAAAACACATTTTTATGTAAAACCATGAATTCATACTGAATAGTCTATTTTTTCATTCCCTCTATCTTCTCTTTTCTCTATTGGCACACAGTTTCATATACACCAAGCTTAACTTAAATCTAAGGTTCTCCTATTCCAAACTCTTGCCTATCATGTATGGTGGGGATGAACACAAGGCTTCAAGCATGCAAAACAATACTCTAGCAGCTAAGCTACATGCCTGGGGAAACTATTGATGCCTTGATGCTATAAACACCACTAGGTTCCTAATTTCGTCTCAAACAGTTGCACTATTATTTGTGCCTCTGAGTTCACGATATAGCAGGAAGACATGCAAACTACATCCTCCTCTGCCATTGAAAATCAGCCCTGATCCTGCAGCTCTGACAGAGGTGCCCGGCACTGGACTCCCTGGTCCTCCCATTCTGTGGTCATCAATGAACACTGAATACTCAGCATGGAGTTGAGACTGAGCTGGGTTTTCCTTGTTGCTCTTTTGAAAGGTAATTTACACATAAGGAGAGATACTGTGGAGTGGACTTGCGTGAGAGGGACAGTGGACATTTGTGAGAGTTTACTGACAGGATTCTCTTTTCACAGGTGTCCAGTGTGAGGTGCAGCTGGTGGAGTCTGGGGGAGGCTTGGTGCAGCCTGGAAAGTCCCTGAAACTCTCCTGTGCAGCCTCTGGATTCACCTTCAGTGGTGCCTGGATGAACTGGGTCCGCCAGGCTCCAGGGAAGGGGCTGGAGTGGGTTGCACAAATTAGAATCAAACCTGATAATTATGCAACGTACTATGGGGAGTCCGTGAAAGGCAGATTCACCATCTCAAGAGACGACTCCAAAAGCAGCCTCTACCTGCAAATGAACAGCTTAAGAGCCGAGGACACCGCCATTTATTACTGTGCAAGACACACAGTAAGAGGACTTCAGTGTAAACCTGACAAAAACCTCCCTGCAGGAGCGCTCAGGACCAGCAGGGGGCGCGTTGCACACATGGAAAACCAGCACATTGCAGGAACAGGTGCAGAACATAATTGTAGGCTGGTTCTGAGGTCTCAGATGTCACTCCATCTAAGGATTTCCTTGAATGCGTTCTGTACTTGTGGTTTTTAGATGCCTGGAGATCAGATGGTGCAGCTAGCTATTAGTTAACCTCAGAAGCCATGCAGTGGTGTCACACGCCTTTAATCTCAGCTCTCTTGGCTCACACCTTTAATCCCAGCACTTGGGAGTTGGAGACAGGAAGTGAAAAGGTTGGATGTAGACATGATCTCAGGCTTTTTGGATGTAGGAAGGAAGCAGGCAGGAAGCAACTGGCAGCTGTTCCCAGTTCTCTAACCTTCCAGGTTTTTACCCTGACATCTGTCTTCTGGTTTTTATTGCTTAAGACTCATGAGATTAACGCCTCCTCACGCATCCATTTTTTTTGGGTCATGGTTTCATGAAACAGGCACTGTATTGCAGCTTTGCAGCCACTGGTCCTGCAGCAGCTGCACCTGGCAGCAACTTTGCCCAGCAGAGTCTCAGCACCAGAGGCTGCCTTTCCCTTTCTTCCCCAAGGACTGTGAGCCATTCTGTATTTTTGTTTGTTTGTTGGTTGGTTTTGTTTTCTGTTGCAGCCTCTTTACAGGAAATGCTCCAGGTTCTTCCAACTGAGTCAGCAATTTTGCATGTTCCCCTGTGCAGACGGGTGGCTCTTTGGCTTTTACTGCGTCTCTCTGTCCCAGGTACAGACTGATGAACGCAGCAAGAGCCTATTCTATCTTGTTGTCATTTTATTATATAGGGCTCTGCTAGAGCTGGGTCCTACTGACACCTGGGAGGAGCCTGGCTTTGAGAGGGACATTGACAATAACATTAACACAACATGAAATCCATCTCTGAATCATCCTGTCAGCATCTCCCAGTAAACAAAGCCATTTATCCCTGCAGTTGAGCTCTGTGAGCACTGAAGTTTTAGGATTTTGTTCCTGATCGAGACAGAGACAGTGCAGCCTCAGTGTAAGCAATGACAAACCAATATGAGGGGGGGTTCATGAACAGCAGGGGGGCGCAATGGAGCCAAGAATCCAGTAGAGAGTTGAGGTTGTTGTGGAGGGGACTCTGTATCCTCTGTGGTTTCCTTTCTTGAGTCTGCTAGTACACCTCCACCTGCTGTGGTTGACGTGTGAGGTTTCCATGCTCAAACACAGTCAAGATTCTTTGTCAAACTATTTATGGGTTTATATTTTTTGTTTATATTATTCAGTTTTCACTGACATTAACTTTTTCAAAAAAAACGTACAATGAATTGTGATCACTGATTCCTCTTCACCTACTCTTCCTAGATATTTCATTTATCTTCCTCTAGAAAAATCTACACATGTCTTTGCCTCTCCAGGAAAAAAAATACATACAGAATATTTTAAGGAAGGAATCAACACCAAACAGAAAGAAAACTATAAGTACACTTACACATAAGTGCACACAAATTAAAAAAAAAACCACAACTCTATATCCATGATACACAGGCAAAAACATGAAACAAAAATGCACAATGTGATAGCAGAGAAAACAATTTTAAAAATACCATTGAGTTCATTCAGTTTTGCCAGAGCTTCTCAGGTAGCTGATCAGGTAAATGTGTCTCCTGGGAAACTTGGCAACATCAGTTTGATAGTTTGGAACAACTTGATAGGATGCAAGAACTGAATTCTGAAAGTTGTCCTCTGAGGATCACACACACACACACCCTGGTGCCTGTCTCTCCTGTTCACACCACTCAAGATTGAATAACAATGTTTAAAACTGTTATATGAATTGGAGAAACTCCTGAGGACCCACACCAAGCAAAGAATCTATTGACATTGAAGACTTATAAGGAAAATATAATGAGTTTTCTTTGGAAGTTGTCTGCATGTTTCTTGTGAACTAATGAAAGACTCCATCCATGTGTCATAGATAAAACTGATTGGACTCACTCTGTTACTAATAAATGAAACAAATGAGGTCATGAAGAGGGATGGAGCCTTATTGAAAAGTCCCAAGTGGAACCATTGAGGCATAATGGGCATAGATATGATCATACAATATTTTATACATGGGTTAAAATTTCAAAGAATGTAACATATGAAATATGAAAATAACATTTTACATAGTTTTAGATTTTTCATACTCATGTATTTCATACACTGTGTTTTCCCCCCATAATCTCTACCCTTCATTTTCTGTCCCCTCCTACTTTACCTTTGTTCTACTAGACGATTGCACTCATACTTTGTCATGTATTTCCTTTCATAGTTGTGTATAAGCCTGCAATATCTAAAAACTATTGATCCTATTCTCATAATGTCTGGTTTCTGAGATGATCTGAATACACTTATCGATACCTGCATCCATTTTTCTATAGCAGATGTAATTTCCCTATTCCATGTAGTTGAACAGCTTGTTTTGTTTATATAAACATGTCTACTTGATGAGATCCTCTGTTGGCAGTTACATACTTTATTTCTACAATTTAGTTATTGTGATGTTGTTGCAATAATCATTGATGAGCAAATATTTTTGAGATTTGGCAGAGATTCTCAGTATATAATCTGTTGGAAAGGCACTTATTAATTGCATACATCTGTTACAATAAATCTTTCTGCCAAAAGCCGCCTGAGCCCCACGTGTGAGCTTTACACCAGCTGTCCGCCTGAGTTAGGCCCAAATGAATACACAGAAACTTGTATTAGGTACAGTGCTGCTTGGCCAATGACTAGGATTCTCATCTGTTAGTTCAGTCTTAACTATCATAAATCTATATATTTTATAAGACTTATCTTATTGGGCGACTTATTGGTGTCCCTCCTTGTCGTTAGATGACATTATGCTGCTGGAGCAGGAGTGGAGGGGAAAAGAGGGATGCTTCCTGTTTCTCCTTCACTTAAATATGAGTCTCCTTGCTATGTCACTTCCTGCCTGGATCAGCACTTCTCTACTACATTTCCCAGAATCCTCTTTGACTCCTAGTCCTGCCTAACTTGCCGTTTCATTGGCCAAACAGTATTTTATTTAACAATCAATAAGATAAACATACACAGTACATTCCCCATCATATATCTGAAAGGAGGCTGTAAGGTTCAACCTCAGCAAGTTTTAAATTTCCTGTCACTGTCATCATCATCACAGCCACCATCTGTAAATCGGTCTGATAACCTTGTCACATATTGGAGCCACTGTTTCAGGCTTGACATCTCTTGAGATCTTAAGTCCTGTTGTAACATCCTCAGCATCTACTGAGGGCCCTGGCAAGAAGGATGCTATACCTATCCTCACAGAGGATTCGGACAAGGACCTCAACATCCTGCTGCCAGACCCAGGTGTCCTCTACCTCCTGCTTCTCCAGCTGGACTAGGTTCTTATCTAAGAAGCACCCTGCTCATGAATATGCAAATCATGTGAGTATGTGGTGGTAAATACAGGGATGTCCACACCACCACCAACATATGATCAGTGTCCTCTCCACAGTCACTGAGCACACAGGTCCTCACCATGGGAAGGAGTTGGATCATCTTCCTTCTCATCTCATTATCTATAGGTAGGGAGATTTCCATTCCAAATCTGGAGGGCAGACAGGGATTGAGATGACAATGACACTCACTCTGCCTTTCTCTCCACAGGTGTCCACTGTCAGGTTCTGCTGCAGCAGTCTGGGCCTGAGCTTAGGAGTCCTGGGTCCTCAGTGAAGTTGTCCTACAAGACATCAGGCTACACCTTTACAAGCTATGTTATACACTGGGTGAAGCAGAAGCCTGGACAGGGCCTGGAGTGGATTGGGTGGATTGGTGGTGGAAGTGGTAACACCAAGTGTAATCCAAAGTTCCAGGACAAGACCATACTGACTAGAGACAAATCCTCCAGCACAGCCTACATGGAGCTCAGCAGCCTGACATCTGAGGACTCTGCAGTCTATTACTGTGCAAGACACACAGTGTTGCAACCACATCCTGAGTGTGTCAGAAACCCTGGAGGAGCAGGAAGCTGCCCTGGGACCAACATGACAGAGAAGATCAGCCTGGAGACTTGCTCAGAAATAATCATTCCTAGTGTCTCTTTTTCTCCCTCATCCTTGTGGTCTTATGTGCTTTAAGTTACATGTTCAAAATTATAACTGAGTAAAGTGATGTGAATTGAATTTACCTCCTAATACATTGTCTCTTGATAATAATGCACATTGACCACCCCAGTTGACATGTTTTTTGTTAATAAAGCAATGTATAAATGAACATTGTGATACTGCACAGTGACAAACATGTATCTGGGTTCTGAGAGACTGAAAGTTTTGATGGAGTAGCTTTGACTACAATGTAGTATGAGTCTTAACATTCAAATCTACAGAAATAACATCTGAACAAACCAAAACTCCTTTCATAATCTTAAGTCTTACGTGATCTGATTGTGTGTTTTTAATTCAACCTGTGTCCTCCAGCAGGATTTCCAGTGTCATAGATGTAAGGGATATCACAATTCACTGTCACATAATTGCAAACCTTGCAGTGTGATTAAAATTATTATTGAATTTTCACAAAATGCATTTATCAACCAAGAGTGATATATATATATATATATATATTATATATATATATATGTGTGTGTGTGTGTGTGTGTGTGTGTGTGTGTGTGTGTGTGTGTGTTGTATACAAACATATATATATATATATATATATATATATATATATATATATATGTGAGGATAGATTTGAGATTATACAGAATTCTTGGGTCTCAAATTTACTGCCTTCCTAGTTGCAGTCTGACCTGCAGTCTCAACTTTTATAGAGCATTGGCCTTCACTGGCACAGCATTATCTCTCATAGCCCACTGGATACCCAGAGGTTCTGCTTGTTCTGCAGTGCTTTTTGTTTTGGATAAATGGGTGACTATCAAGCAGCATATAGTCACCTGGAGTATTTTGAGGTCTCATGGGTTTGATTTAGTAAGACGTCTCTTTGACTGAGAACATTAATTTTGCATGTTCTGGTAGCAGATATTCCTTCTCCTCAGCATATGAATGCCATGTGTTTAAAGGGGATGAAAGTCATGTACTGAGTATGTTGAGGCAGACAGGAATCCCTTGGCTAATTCTGGTAGAGATTACTCAAAACTGTGTTGACTTTAAAATAAAGTGCTTCTTCAGTCGGTTTGAGTTCATGTGGCCTTGGCTCAGTAGATTTAGAGGGTCTTGCTATCCTGTTGTCCTCCATCTATTGTGGCTCTTACACTCTTTCAGTCAAATCTTTACTGAGGTTCTCTGTGCTCCAAGGGCTGGGATTTTATGTAGAAATCTCATTTATAGCTATATCTTTCTGCACTATGTCTTGCTTGGGTTTTAGTATTTGTTGCCATTTATTTTTATGGGACTCCCCAGAGTGTGAATGAATTGGTCTCAGATTCATTTTTCTTTAACTGATGTAATTTCCATATTCCTTGTAGTCAAAAAACTTCTGTTCTGTTGTTTATTTAAACATGTCTTCTTGATGAGACCATATGTGACAGATACATAGCTTATTCTCCATAATTTAGTTACTATGATGTTGCTGCAATAACCAATGTTATGTAAGTAATTCTGAAGTATATCTAGTTTTCGACATTTGGATGAGATGCTTAGTATTTAATCTGTTGGAAAGGCAAATATTAATTGCATATATCTGAAAGGAGTCTTTAAGTTTCAAACTCAGTAGGTTTTAAATTTCCTATCATTGTCATCATCATCACAGCCATCAACTGTAAATCAATATGAGAACCTTGTCACATATTGGAGTCACTGTCTCAGGCCTGAAATATTTGAGATCTTAGGTCCTGATGTTACGTCCTTAGCATCTGCAGAGAGCCCAGGGAACAAGCATGCTATACATAACCTAGGAGAGTATGAGGGTTTGGACCTTAGAATCCTGCTGCCTGACCCAGGGCTTCTCCACCTTCTTCTCAAGCTGGACTAGGTTTTTAGCCAAGATTCACCCTGCTCATGAATATGTAAATCACTTGAGTCTATGGTGGTAAATACAGGGATGTCCACACCACCAACAACATATGATCAGTGTCCTCTCCACAGTCACTGAGCACACAGGTCCTCACCATGGGATGGAGCTGGATCATCCTCTTCATCATCTCACTATCTACAGGTAAGGAGCTTTCCATGCCAAACCTGAAGTGCAGACAGAGAGTGAGATGACCATGACACCTACTCTGCCTTTCTCTTCACAGGTGTCCAGTCTCAGGTCCAGTTGCAGCAGTCTGGTGCTGAGCTGGTGAGGCCTGGGTCATCAGTGAAGCTGTCTTGCAAAGCTTGAGGATACAGCTTCACCAGCTACTATGTGAGCTGGGTGAAGCTGAAGCCAGGACAGGGCCTGGAATGGATTGGAGGGATTAATCTTTCTAATGATGTTAATGGCTATAACCAGAATTTCAAAGGCAAGGCCACACTGACTGCAGACAAATCCTCCAGCACAACCTACATGGAGCTCAGCAGCCTGACATCTGAGGACTCTGCTGTCTATTACTGTGCAAGAGACACAGTGTTGCAACCATATCCTCAGTGTGTCAGAAACCCTGGAGGAGCAGGAACCTAAGATGACAGAGAAGATCAGCCTGGATACTTAGACAGAAATAATCTTAGACAGAATAATCCAGTTCCCAGTTTTCATCCTACTCCTAATAGTCCTACAGGGTGATTTTCAATTGATATTATCCAAATGATATCTAATAATGAAGTGGTGCTTATTGGTTTTTCTGCAATCAGACCATGAGAAGACCTTTATCTGTGAACAGCTACATTGACAGGATTTTTCTTTAATGAAACAGTGAATAAGAAACTATGACAATACATTAAAAAGTGTGTGTGTGTGTCCTTTAAATCTAAGACACTATAATTTTATTGGGAATACACTACAATATGAATTTGGCCAGGAAAATAAAAATGAACAACATCAGAATAAACAAAAACAGCTTTCATAATTCAGTGATGTATCTAACAGCACATCAAATACATTGGTGGAGGTTGCTTCCATAGATTTGTGAGGAGTCTCTTTACCTTTCGTCATAATTTCGATTCTGTGTAATCATTTATAGTAAGTCTAATCCTGGGTTTCTTTGTTAGTAGTAATCAAATTTCTTATCAGTTGAGAGATGAAGATGACCCGAATGTCACACTGTGGAGTCCTCTGGTATAGAGTCTGTTACTCTCTCAGCATTCTGGGCTCCTGCTCACATAACACTGGGCCAGAGCAGGGGGATCCTGACCTGATGATGGGAGAGGCCTTGATGTCATCAGGAGCCCTGGGTGATCATTGCCTGTTTCCTGAAATTGGATTGTCTCTGCAGCACGTTTAGATTGACACTGACTGACATTGACTGGATGTCAGTGTATGACACAGGATAACCCCAGCACCTCCACACTAACACACACACACACACACACACACACACACACACACACACACACACAGACACACACACACACAGACACACACACACACAGACACACACACACACACACACACACACACACAGAGAGAGAGAGAGAGAGAGAGAGAGAGAG
The DNA here is from genome assembly GCF_003668045.3 of Cricetulus griseus. NCBI lineage: Eukaryota > Metazoa > Chordata > Mammalia > Rodentia > Cricetidae > Cricetulus > Cricetulus griseus. The sequence continues at coordinate 177,014,601 of NC_048598.1, read as the reverse complement.
AGAGAGAGAGAGAGAAGAGAAGAGAGACTGAGAGAGATTTTTGTTTTTAGAGGTGTCAAGTGCTGCTTATATCCTTCAGTTTTTTACACAGTTATTACTTATACATATCCATATCTAAGCAATTCTGTCAATGCATGCTACTTGTGTTTGTTTTGTTTAATAAGTGGAACACAGATACTTTTGGTCTACAAAGGCTGAATGTAAGGAAAAAATAATTCTGCCATTTATAGCATGATTACAATCAGATGATTTTTATTGCAGAAATTTCTTGTCCTCCAAGGGCCACTGTCCTCCCCATATCTTATTGCAACATAAATTTCAGCATGATCCTGAACTCTTGCTCAGATATAAACCTCAGAATAAGGATAGAAAGGAAACAGGTGTTCTCTTATCTGAGAATTCTGGGGAACTGTCAACAGAAATATTAAAAGTGATTATGAATGTTAGGATCTTTTAGATGTGAACTAGCGGGACTCATGCAAGGTGCATAGGGCTGACTTCTGTGGGCACAGCCTGGACTTCTCAAAAATAGACAAAGCTTCCTTTCTCCACAGAACTCCATCTTAGGACTGCCAGGGTTCATTACAGTCACAAGAGATTCCTAGGACAGCATTCCTGACCTGTGCAAAATTGCTGAGAGAGTATAAATATGTATATAGCAATCCATACATAGGAGTGAGATTAATCAGTTGGAAACTTTGTTCTACCAAAGAAAACACGGAGGAGCATAGTCTGAAATATCATTATGATTTACAATGAAATCAAGTCCACATGATCAATAACATTGTTAAGTATTTTTAACATGAGACATCAAAAAGGAAAACCAACATAAATCAGTTATGCAGAGCCTGTGGAGTCAGTGCATAGAGGCCAGCCAAGGTGTTTCCTGACTCTACATAGAGATTATTCCTCTCATTTAACCACATACAAGGCCCAGGAGACCATCTCCAACAGAGTTAGAATCCTTCCCTAGCAAGATACAAGATAATTAAGTTCCCTGAAATCTATGTCACTCTCCTGGGAATGCTGCAGAGAGGCTAATGACTCAATTCAAAGACCTTCCCAATAAACATGTAGAGAGTACATCTCATAAAAAATGAAATCCTCAATTGGAAGCTAGGACTGGACAGTCGTGTCTCATGGAGAGGCAATCTCAAGGTTCTTCATGCTGAGTCTCACCCAATCCCAGTAGAGTTCATGTCCTTTGGAGGGGACAGGACTGGAGGGGTGGATGCACACCAGAGCAGGCTCCATGAGTGGGCACTCATGATTTCTCTCTGTCTTTTTGAAGACACACATTGTTCCTTTTATTAGTTTGAAAATGTTTAAAACTAGTGACCTGATATACAGGAATGCTAATTGAAATGCAGTTCTCACCAGACTAATAATTAATGCAAACAAAGATTCAAATTAAAATGTTACTTCCTGAAAAATAGTATTGTATATAATTTATATATTGTTGTTCTTCAATACTGGGTATCATACACCATACATTTGCAGGAATTAACATTAATCTACATGCTTGAAAACAATTTCTTTAATTTAATATCTAGATTCATCATGCACAAAACTATGCTAATTCTTCTGAAATTATCAAAGTTGTATTTTAATGGCCATTGTAGACCTAATAAGAAGGTGTCTGTTGTGAACAAACAAATAAAATTAAAATTAAAAAATAAATAAAGTAAGACCAAATTATATCAGAAATAATTACTGATAATTATTTTATTCTTTCCCTGTTACTTGTTTTTGTCTCTTTCATTTTGCTCTAGGCATTTAAATGTCTAATACTCCCAACACAAAGCTATGGAAATGCATACAAGGCCTACCTTTGCTGTTTTAAACCAGCACACTCCTAACCCTGCAGATCCTGCTGAGGAGCCCAGCTCCTGATACCAAGGCTTCCCATTGAGTGATAGCACTGAAGGAAAACCACTCACCATGGAGCTGTACATGAGGGGAGATTTCCCTGTTACTTTTAAATTTTAAATTAGTTCTTTTGACAATTTCTTAACCTGAGTACTGTGCCAAACATTATCCCCACTCCAATTCTTCCTGTGTCCAACTATTGCTCACTCTCAAATTCATGACTTCTTCAACTTTAATTAATAGTTTTTCAGTCTCTCTCTTTTCCCCCACTTGTGTGTGTGTATAACATTGGGCTCAGTGGGTAGTGGGAAGAAGGCAAGGTTTTGAGGAACCAGAGAGCAGAAACTGGAGAGTAAATGCAGAGAGGCCAGCAAGGGTGTTTCCTGACTTTACTCAGAGTTTATTCCTCTCAGTTAAGAACATACAAGGCCCAGGAGACCATCTCCTAATGCAGTTAGAACCCTCCCCTAGAAGGATATAGGATCTGTTAGTTCCTCAAATCTGTGTCACTGTCCTGGGAATGCTACAATAACAGAAATGACCTTGTTCAAAGACTCCCTCAATCACCATGAAGGCATTTTACTCAGAGTAGAATTTCTCTATAGGAAAACCAGGACATGCATTTGTCAACAGCAGATGGGGTTGTACAGCACAAGGAGGTGTGCATGTGGTCCCATCCCTAACCTAGAACCTATCTCCCGTTCATAACACCTTTAAATTGAAAAATGACATTTCTCAAAGAGTGTCAGGTGGAGGAAACCAAATAGTCCTAAGCACAGGCTGCAGGTCCATCAGCAGATGCCATCAGGATCTAATCAAATACCTTTGGGAGGTTCCCTATGTCATGATACCACATGACTTTATTTCTATTTTATACATTTATCTATTTATCTATTATTTTATCCTAGACTTCCTTTGCCTATATGGTAAGCTTCTCGTTTTGTCTTTTTATGGGATTCCTGAGTATATAAATCAGGTGGTCTCTGCAACCACACCTGTTTATTGAGCCTTTTCTTGGGCTCTTGTCATTCAGTTTTTTGTTTGTTTTCTCCTGTTCAAATGTGTCAATTTTTATCTAATTTTACTTTATTGTATTTTATTCACTAGAATCTTATTTGTTTTCAAAAGGCAGCAAGGTGGTGAATACGGATCGGGGGACTTGGGAGTTGGGGAGGGAGGAGGAAGTATGGGAAGAAGCTTCTCCCATCAGCATGTGTTTCCTCTACATTCTGCAGTCAGGAAGGAGGAAGAAGTATGATGGGGAAGTGCTTCTGTGTGTGTGTTTGTCTTGCTGGATGATAAATAAAATACTGTTTGGCCAATCAGACAGCAAGTTAGACAGGATGAGGAGTCAAAGAGGATTCTGGGAAATGTAGTAGAGAAGTGGTGATCCAGGCAGGAGGTGACATAGCAAGGAGACTCATTTAAGCAAGGAGAAACAGGAAGTATCCCTTTTTTCCCCTTTGCCTCCTGAAGCAGCGATGGGATACACGGTAAGGGAGAGTGCCAATGGAAGGCGTCCGATAATATAAGTCTTATAAAATATATAGATTTATGACAATTAAGACTGAGCTAATCAATGAGAATCCTAGTCATTGGCCAAGCAGCATTGTACCTAATACAAGTGTCTCTGTGCATTAATCGGGGCCCTAACTCAGGCAGGCGGCTGGCATAGAGTGCACACGTGGCGGTGGGGACTTGGTGGCTTTTGGTGGAAAGATTTATCATAACAGAAGTAGGTATGGACCCCATGCTACAATGACATGACAGTGTGCTAACTTTCTAGGAAAGATGGGAAAATATTATTTGGCTGGAAAAGGGAAGAAAAACTTGAGCAGTGTGGTCTTCCTAATCAGAAACCAGGAACTCAGGAAGCCAAGTGTAAATAGTAGATTGGAGTTGACATGAGACCTAAAAATACAGAAGCAGCAATTACATTCATAACAGCATTATTCATAAAATCCAGACCTTGGTAATAACCTAGATGCCCCTTAACCAAATAATGGATGAAGAAACTGTGATATGTTTACACAATGGAGTACTACTCAGCAGTAAGAAACAAAGACATCCTAAAATCTGCAGACAAATGGACTAAGCTAGAAAAAAAATCAGCCTGAGTGAGGAAACCCATTCCCACAAAACAAATATAGTATGTACTCAATCATAAGTGGATACCAGAAATGAAGCAAAAGATACACAGAATACAATCCTTAACCCCAGAGAAGCTTTAACCCTCTACCATAAACAGAGAGAAGCAGATGCAGAAATCCACACCTAACCAATGGGCCAAGCTCCTGGGGTGCAATCAAAGTGAGGGAGGAGTGATAATATGAACAAAGGGGTCAAGATCATGATGGGGAATTCCACAGAATCAGCAGACCTGAGACAGTGAGAGATCAGTGACTCTGGTCTGACTAACGGGGAACCTGCATAAGACTGAACAAGACTCCCTTAATATAGGTGACAGTGGTGCAGCTGGGACAATACATGAGGCCACTGATGGTGTGAACAAGATCTAACTCTAATGCAGAATCAGACTTAGTGGAGCCCATTCTACATGGAGAGAGAACCTGCCCAGCCTAGTCACAGGGGTGCCAGGGGGTGGGGAGGCACCTTGGTCAGCCTCAAGGAGATGATGGACAGAATTAGTAACTTCCTAGGGAAGGACTTATACTCTACAAGGAGCAGATGGGAGGTGGGGGGAGTGGGAGAGGGAAAGGGAGAAGAGGGAGTAGAAACTGGAATTTGATTATAAAATTAATTAATTAAAGAATAATAATATATCAAATGTTAAGAAACAAATGAATGGAAAAAAGCAAAAATATACATAAGAGCTGAAGATTGGGGGGCATTGGTCTAGAAAGTGGAGGTGGGGTCATGCCATTGTGTGTCCTGTGAGCCCTGTGGTCTCCAAACTGTCTTACCTCAGACACACTATAGAAAATGAGACAAAGTGATGCCTGTGTTGTAATGAGGAAATGGGGTGGAATCCACCCTCCTCTTTTATAAGGACAAGGCTGACTCCCCACATGCAAATGTATCTTCTAGCTCTAAGTTAAATCCCCTCCTGGACTGTGGGAGCTCACATCTCTCTCACAGGAGGCTGACCTCTGAGAAAAGGGGCTGTAGCCTAGAAGATGAGAATGTTGGGTCTTCTGTACCTGGTGACAGTCCTTCCTGGTGAGTGTGACCATTTCATACATGTGTCCATGAGGGGATGTGACAACATGTGATTGACAGAATTGACTCTTCCTGTCTGCAGGTGTCCTGTCCCAGATCCAGCTTCAGGAGTCAGGACCTGGCCTGGTGAAGCCCTCACAGTCGCTGTCCCTCACTTGCTCTGTTACTGGTTTCTCCATCACCACCAGTGGTTATGGCTGGAGCTGGATCAGACAGTTCCCGGGGAAGAAGCTGGAGTGGATGGGGTACATAGGTTATGATGGTGGCACTGACTACAACCCATCCCTCAAGAGCCGCATCTCCATCACCAGAGACCCAGCCAAGAACCAGATCTTCCTGCAGCTGAACTCTGTGACCACTGAGGACACAGCCACATATTACTGTGCAAGAGACACAGTGAGGGGACTTCAGCAGGAGCCCAGACAAAAACCTCGGTGCATAGGCGTTCAGGCCTAAGGAAGCCCAGGAACTCTAAGTCTTTAGAACAGGGAAAGAAAAACACTTGGTTTCCTCTGTCTTTGATTCCCACTCCCCACGCACAGAGAAGACATGGGGTCTTTTCTCTCTCTGATGCTGAAATGCTGTGTTTATGTGAAGTCACATTTGTTTGTGTCTCACTGTGTGTCTCAGGACAGGGTGTACAGTAATATTCTTGTCATTTTGAATGTTTTCGGAGTCTTTACAGGCTGAGCAGTCTCTCTGTGTTGAGTTATATGTTTTGATGAAAACAACTTTTTGGAACTCAGCTGATCACACATGGCAATAGTTTTCAAATAAAAATCTGATTTTATTGTTTCTCGCTCACATACTGCACTCTCAGTGATATCTGTGTGTTAGAGCTCATGCTAGCCTGTTTACACAAAGCAGTTGCTGAGATGCCTAGGGAATGAGACACAGTGTGACAAGGGGGTCCACACACCTGCAGCTGCATTACCCACCATGCAATGAACAGACAGGGATTTCCTGGTGTCACCTTTGTGGGGCTGAGTATAGATAAGAACTCTTCTGTCGATGGTTACTGCCTCCCAGAGATGAACTCTTCTGTGTGAGAAATTATATCAATTGGTGATAGGAAGAAAACAACATATGAAGTAATTACTCAAGTGGTCACACTGATCCTTAATATCCTTAAATGCAATAGAGGAGAATTCATCTCTGACTTCATAGAAGAGAACTGAAAGTCATGTGATCAGATTGACCTGGCCTGTGATTTGTGCTCTCCTGCCACAGAGTCATGGGAACAGAAATCTGACCCAAACAGAGACCATGAAATACAGCGGCCCAGTTATGTAATTAAAATAAAAACAGCAGTGTAATTGGTCGCATATCAAACCTTTAGTTAACAAGTCTTATACTGCATTCTGTGATATTTTTGTCAAATTCTCTCTGAACATTAGGAAAATTTGAACAAACCAAAGATGAGAGAGAATGTCTGAATTAAATGTCCCCCAAAACATCGTAGTATCACACACACGGTGGCAGAGAAAGCAGAGTGGTTGAAGTCCCTCAGAAACTACACTGGACAGCTGCGTCTCCATTGATAAGAAGAATGGGTCCCTACCATGGAAACCCATAGCCTAAAGGTCATTCATAAAAATCAAAGACTCAGATGTGGGATTTCCAGAGATGAAGAAGTGAATGACCATCCAAAAAGGCCATCCCAGTCCCATAGACTGTCCTCAGCGGTAAGGATTTTCTAATAACAGCCAATCCTCAGACTCAATACTGCAGAGTGGGCATGGAAGGAAGGTATAGCTTGGTCTATGAATAGAGGAGATGAGGTCATCTTTGTCACACATTAACAGGGGTGATTCCTTTTTAGAGACCCCGACAGACTCAAATAATAAACAGACTACAAACATTATTTATCAAACAATATCTGTATGATTTCTTCAACAATATTGGATATTCATTTTCTAAGATGTATTCAAACCCATTTTTAGTGTTTTCAGCAAATGAAAGATATATAAAAACACAATCAATAGTCAGAGATATGGAAGATCACATACTTAGTGTCAAGCCATTGAGAGGGTGTTTTTTTTTCCCTTGGCCATTTTCTCCCTACAGGTATAATTCCTGTATGTTGGTTAAAGGTGTTAGTAAATCACTTTTCACAGACTTCACATAGGGATTCAGTGTATGTGCATGCTAACTGAGATAGGTTCTGAGATCATACAGTGTTCTATGGACTCCATATGTGAATCCATCCAAGTCACAGTGTCTTTCCCTACAGTCTCCAGCCTTTACAAAACAAGGACCTACACTGACACAGCATCACATCTCACAGTTCATGCTTGGTTGCATTTATTCTATAGAGCATTGACTGGGTTTTGAATAAACGCTGGGGTACTGGATAATCCCAAAGACTCAGTGTCTTTTCTATCTCAGATAATTTATTTCACATGTTTCTCTAGCAGACATTCCCTCTCTATTAAAAATATGAATGTCATGTGTTTAATATGTTTGCAAATGTGTGAGGAATGCAATGTGGCTGGTGTGAACACCCGAGGCCAATTCTATGTTAAAGATTATGCAAACCTATATTGAGTTTAAAATAGTGTTTGAAATACCATGATTTGATAAGATATCCTGCTGTCTTCCTTCAACTAGAAAGTAGAGGTTGACCTGAAGGTCAGGGAATCTTCCTCTTCAGGCCTCAGAATTGAATGGGAAGGGGACTCTGATTACTGGAAAGGCACCTGCCAAGTGGCTATAAGACTATTTAAAGTTCTTGCCTGGCACCTTTCTATTTTTAGACACAGTTTCATGTATCCCAAGCATAACCCAAGCATAAAATTCTCCTGCTTCCACAACTGTTTTATCGATGCAGTGGTGGAGGTGAACACAGAGCTTCAACCTTGAAAATACATTTTCTACCAACTGAGTCATGTCCACAGAATCATCAGTGACACTAAGGTATAAATGCCACCTTGTCCCTTATGTCATCTCAGACATCTGCACCATTTATTGTGTCATCTAAGGTCACATTGCTCAGCTCATGATAGAACAGGAAGACATGCAAATTTTGTTCTCCTCTGCCCATGAAAACCAGCCCTGACCCCACAGCTCTGACAGAGGAACCCAGCTCTGGACTCACAGGTCCTCCCATTCTGTGGTCATCACTGAGCAGTGTTCAACACTCAGCATGGAGATGAGACTGAGCTGGGTTTTCCTTGTTGCGCTTTTACAAGGTAATTTATTTGTAATAAGAGATGCCTAGTGTGTGAGTGGTTGTGAGTGAAAGAAACAATGGATATTTGTGAGAGTTTATTGACAGGATTCTCTGTGTTTGCAGGTGTCCAATGTGAGGTACAGCTGGTAGAGTCGGGGGGAGGCTTGATGCATCCTGGAAATTCCCTGAAACTCTCTTGTGCAGCCTCTGGATTCACCTTCAGTGGTTACTACATGCACTGGGTCCGCCAGGCTTCAGGGAAGGGGCTGGAGTGGATTGGTGTAACTAAACATAAATATAATAATTATGCAACAGACTATGCGGAGTCCGTGAAAGGCAGATTCACCATCTCAAGAGACGACTCCAAAAGCAGCCTCTACCTGCAAATGAACAGCTTAAGAGCCGAGGACACTGCCATTTATTTCTGTGCTGCAGACACAGTGAGAGGACTTCAGTGTGAACCCTGACAAAAACCTCCCTCCCTGCAGGAGCGCTCAGGACCAGCAGGGGGCGCACTGCGCACATGGAAAACCAGCACATTGCAGGAACAGGTGCAGATGTAACTGAGTGTTCCTGGGTTCTCAGTCTCAGCTGGCACTCCATCTGATGATTTCCCATAATGCTCTCTGCACTTGTGGTTTGTAAGGAAGGAAAAAACAGAGTTCAGTTTTGCCTACACACACACACACACACACACACACACACACACACACACACACACACACGGTCTAAATGAACGAAATGCTAAAAATCACCCCTGTCTGCAGAAATGGCTGCTGATGTCACCGGGATCAAATGTTAGTGAAGGTCCTGGGTGTTGGTGAGGTGTTTGGTATTAGGGGAGTTCAGAGAAGGCACACTGTGTGACTGGACACCCTAACAGTTCCCACATATGTCTGTTTTCCTGAGAACTGTGAACCTCAGTAACAGGGCTGAGCCATTATCTGCTACTTAATGAATACCTTTCATCCTCATCATATATCCTACTAGAGTTTGTTCCTCTGGAACAACCTCTGACCTCAGTTCTCAACACTGATGGGAGCCGCTCACATTAAACTCAGCTGAGCCTCAGGCTGTAGCTCCAGTGCCCATTGGGGACGGTTGTAGGAAAAAGGTCTGTCCCAATTTTCCTGACTTTTTCTTCTGTGTTTTTTATAGAATCTTAAAAATTAAAAGAGTCCTGGTTAAACTGGGGCTATGTCTGCTAAGTCAAAATGTTAATATTTTTTAGAAGAAGGATTTATGATGTTATTCTGTTCCTCCATCTTGAGCCAGTTCGCAGACACTGACAGATAGGTTTCCTGCTGAGCACTGAACTCTAGGACTCAGTGCCCTGGTCTCTGTGAGGTGAGTTATCCTTCTTCCTGATAATTGCCCACCTGCAACTGAGCCTTGCCTCAGAAAAGTTCTGCTCCAGGTGTCCTCTATGCAGGAGCCCCCACACTAACCCTACCTCACAGCAAAGGAGAAAATAGTTTCTTATTTTCCCATCATCACCTCATTATCAGTAGAAATCAAACATTTTCACGGAACAATATTTGTGTGGGAAGAGCTTTAATTCACAAAACATGTGTTTAACATCTACATAAATTCATGCCTTAATCTGTGGACAACCGGGAAGCCCATTCATAAACTGCACACATCCATCATTAAGTAACTCCTTGCTCATGGTGAAAAGGTGGAAGAGTTCTCATTTGCAGTAGAGAAAGACTCAACACCTTTGTATCTCTGCACTACCCCCTGTGCTCTGCAGACAGCTCAGCTTCAGTCACACAGCTGACAAAGACACATTGTGCTTAGTGGCTTGTGGTGTTGTGAAAGATCTCTGAAGAGGTAGACTCTGGCCCCACCAGAGACTTGTGAAAGTTTGTTATAGACATTTATATTAAAAATAGTGACAATAAGAAATCAAGTGTCACTTACACAAAATGAAAATACTACAAGACAATATGATTTCTGTGGTGATAACAAGTGAAAGCTTTCCACATGGCAGAATAGACAGATGGCAGGTCAAGCAGTTCTTGTGTGTGTTGAAATGTTTAACAGAGTAAGGAATCAATGCAATTTGAGAAAATGTATTAATATATTTTTCCAAAGAATTTTTTCATTAATTCAAATTAGAAACAAGCCTGCTTCACAGTCAATCCCTCTCCCTCTTCCTCAACTCCTCTCAAAACTCACACCCATATGCTCCCCAGGGAGGATGAGGCCCTCCATGGGTGATCCCCAAAGTCTGTCATACCATCCTGGGCAGTGGCTAGCCCCGCCCCATCTGTCCCCTTGTGTCCAGGCTGAGAGAGCATCCCTCCATGTAGAATGGGCTCCTAACGTCCTTTCTCACAACAGGATAAATCCTGATCTACTGCCAGAGGCCCCACAGAGTTCATAGGCCTCCTCATTGACATCCATGTAGGGGTCTGGGTCAGTCCTGTGCTGGCCTCCCAGACATTAGTCTGGGGTCCATGGGCTCCCCCTTGTTCAGGTCGGCTGTTTCTGTGGGTTTCACCAGCCTGGTCTTGTCCCCTTTGCTCTTTACTCCTCCCTCTCAGCAACTGGATTCCAGAAGTGGGGATCAGTGTTTAGCGGTGGATGTCTGCCTCTGCTTCCATCAGCCACTGGATGAAGGCTCTAGGATAGCATATGAGATAGTTATCAGTCTCATTATAGCGGAAGGGAATTTAGGGTAGCCTTTCCACTGTTGCTTAGATTGTCAACTGGTGTTGTCCTTGTTGATCTCCGGAAATCTCCCGAGTGACAGATCTCTCCTTGAAACTATAATGGCCCCCTATGATATGGTATCTCTCATCATGCTCTCCTCTATTCTTCCCACAACTTAACCTGCCCGCTCCCCCATTTCCTCCACTCCCCTCCTCTACTCTCTCTCTCAATCTCCCAGCTTTCTCTCCCCTACCCTCATGCTCCCAATTAGCTCAGGAGATTCTATCCCCTTCCCCTTTACTGGGGGTGAGGGGTAGGGCGTGGGGTGGGGCATGCATTCTTCTCTTACAGTCCTCCTTGTGTCCTAGCTTCTCTGTCAGTGTGGATTGTAGCCTGGTAATCCTTTGCTCTGTCTAAAATTCATATATGAGTAAGTACATATTATGTTTTTCTTTTTGTGACTGGGTTACCTCACTCAGGATGGTTTCTTCTAGTTCCATTCATTTGCCTGGGAATATCAAGGTTCCATTGCTCTTTTTCTGCTGAGTGGTACTCCATTGTATAAATCTACCACATTTTCTGTATCCATTCTTCCGATGAGGGGCACCTAGGTTGCTTGCAGGTTCTGGCTATTACAAACAATGCTGTTATGAACATAGATGAACATATGTCCTTGTTGTATGAATGTGCATTATTTGGGTATATGCCCAAGAGGGAAATTGCTGGATCTTGGGTAGACTGATTCCAATTTTCCTGAGAAACCACCATACTGATTTCCAAAGTGGTCTTACAAGTTTGCACTCTCACCAGCAGTGGATCAGTGTTCCTTTTTCTCCATATCCTCTCCAGTATAGACTATCATTGGTGTTTTTGATTTTAGCCATTCTGGCCGGTGTAAGATGGTATCTCAGAGTTGTTTTGAGTTGCATTTCCCTGGTGGCTAAGATGTTGAGCACTTTCTTAAGTCTATTTCAGTGACTTTAGATTCCTCCATTGAGAAATATCTATTTAGTTCTGCACCCTACTTATTAATTTCATTGTTTGATGTTTTGGTGGCTAGCATCTTGAGTTCACTGTATATTTTGGAAATCAGCCATCTCAGATGTGGGATTTGTTACGATAAATCTTTCTGCCAAATGTCGCCTGAGCCCCACTGTCACGTGTGAGCTTTACGCCAGCTGCCTGCCTGAGTTAAGCCCAAATGAATACACAGAAACTTGTATTAGGTTCAAAGCTGCTTGGCCAATGACTAGGATTCTAATCTGTTAGTTCAGTCTCAATTATCATAAATCTATATATTTTATAAGACTTATCTTATTGGACGCCTTATTGGCGTCCCTCCTTGAAGGTGGATTACATCCTGCCACTGGAGGAGGAGTGGAGGGGGAAAAAGTCCCCTCCTGTTTCTCCTTAGCTTAAATATGAGTCTCCTTGCCATGTCACTTCCTGCCTGGATCAGCACTTCTCTACTACATTTCCCAGAATCTTCTTTGACTCCTAGTCCTGCCTAATTTGCCGTTTCATTAGCCAAACAGAATTTTATTTAACAATCAATAAGATAAACATATACAGTACATTCCCCATCAGGGGTTGGTGAAGATATTTTTCCCATTCCATGGGCTGTGGTTTTGTCTTGATAACTGTGTCCTTTGCCTTACAGAATCTTCTTAGTTTCAGGAGAGAAATTTATTAATTATCTTTCTCAATGTCTGTTTTCTGGTGTTAGGTTCAGGAAGTAGTCTCCTGTACCAATTTGTTAAAGGGTATCTCCCACTTTCTCTTCTAATGTGTTCACTGTGGTTGGATTTATGTTGAGATCTTTGATCCATTTGGAATTAAATTTTGTGCATGGTGATAGATATGGATCGATCTGCAATCTTCTAATGGCCAAATCCAGTTATGCCAGCACCATTTGTTGAAGATGCTTTCTGTTTTTCCATTGCATAAATTTAGCTTCTTTGCCAAAAACTGTCAAGAACTAAATTTCAAACAGGCCAGGATGGAGGGAACCAAACAAGACTGAAGTTTTTACAAGTTAATTGCTAGCAATCCAAATTATTGAACTCAGGATGATAAGAATATAAAAATTGTAAGGACAGCAGGGGGCACAATAGAGCCATTAATCAGAGGAAATCAGATGGAAATCTGCTGAGGATTGGAGGATTGCAGGGAACTCCAGAGCCTCTGTGCACTCCCTTCTTAAAGTCTTAGCTGAACAACATCTGCTACAGTTGATATGTGAAGTCTACAATTTTCACACAGAGAAAACAATCAATGTTAAATATTATATACATTTTTCTCCCTTAATTTTAAAATATCTATGTATTTTTTATTTTCGTAAAACTTTTTCATACATTGTATTCTGATGAGATTCCATGTCCAATTCCTCTTAGCTGTTTTCCATATTCCTACAAGAAACCCACAACTTTTCTTTTTCTCAATAGAAAGGAAATTAATGAACAAATACAAAAGGATTAACAAAAAGAAAAAAAAGCCACCAGGAGCATACACCTAAAATATGGTGAAACAGAAAAATATAAATAGCTTATATATGAAAGAAGAGTGAAAATTCTACCCATTTAGGAGTTGATTAAATTCCCATGGACAATTCTCATCATTGCTATCACCACCTGTGTACCTATTTTTTCATGAAAAGGAACTAATGAATCTGGTGGGATTCTATTGTAAATGGAGAGATTAGGCCATGATTTTATAACCACAATGTCTACACAGGTCTCAGGAATGACTGCTTCCTCAGACAGGATGAGGATTTGGACCTCAGCATCCAGTTGACTGACCCAGGTGTCCTCCACCTCCTCCTTCTCCAGCTGGACAAGGTCCTTATCTAAGAAGCACCCTGCTCATGAATATGCAAATCATGTGAGTCTATGTGGTAAATACAGGGATGTCCACACCACCAACAACATATGATCAGTGTCCTCTCCACAGTCACTGAGCACACAGGTCCTCACCATGGGATGGAGCTGGATCATCCTCTTCCTGGTGACAGCATCTACAGGTAAGGGCTCCAAGTTCCATTCTTGAGGAGGGGCCATGCAGTCAGGTGACAGTGACATCCACTCTGCCTTTGTCCCCACAGGTGTCCACTCCCAGGTCCAGCTGCAGCAGTCTGGGGCTGAGCTGGTGAAGCCTGGGTCCTCAGTGAAGCTGTCCTGGAAGACTTCTGGCTACACCTTCACGAGCTATCTTATGAGCTGGGTGAAACAGAAGCCAGCACAGGGCCTGGATTGGATTGGATGAATTAATCCTTCTTATGGTAATACTGACTACTATCAGAAATTCAAGGGCAAGGCCACACTGACTGCAGACAAATCCTCCAGCACAGCCTACATGGATCTCAACAGCCTGACATCTGAGGACTCTGCTGTCTATTACTGTGCAAGACACAGTGTTTCAACCACATCCTGAGTGTGTCAGAAACCATGGAGGAGCAGGAAGCTGAGAAGACAGATGAGATGAGCCTGGATACTTACACAGAAATAATCATTCTGTGTGACCCATTTTTACCCTACTCCTAACAGTCTTACATAGTGTTTGTCAATTTTTCCAAATAATATCATATAATGATGTGATCCTTGTTGGTTTTCATTCAGTAACCAGATCTTGAGGAGATTTTTATCAGTGAACACCTATATTGACAATATCCCCACTCAAATTCTTCTTGTGTCCAACTCATGCTCACTCTCAAATTCATGACTTCTTCATCCGTACATAATACTTTTCCTGTCTCTCCTCTTCCTCTAATCATCGGGTGTTTTAGGGAGGTCACAGAAGAGCAGGTCTTTATTGTAGTTGGGGAAGGTCTCTCCTGGAGGAGCTAAATGTTAAATACAGGTCATCAAAATGTGTTTTAATCATTGTTATGCAGAACCACAGTGTTTATATTCATATAGTTGTTCTATTGTTTTGTTGAGGGTCAATAGTGGACCTTTATGCCTGATATGCTGTACCACTCAGCAACAATGTGTTAATTCAGCTTAACAAATGCTTTCACTATTCACTGACCCATTTTTTTAAAATGATTTTGGTTTCGTTTTGTTTCTCTGAGTTTCTTATTAAATACATAATTATTTCACAAAGACAAGAAAAAAATTATAAAAGAGAACAATAAATTAAGGCTGAAAAGTTGTATTTCTTTTTTAAAACCTAAAATGATACTAAGTAAATTTTCTTTTTTTCTTATTCATTCTTTATCACTCTTCCTCCTGACAAACAGCTCAATACAGACCAAGCATAACTCAAACCCTTGATTCCCCTGCCCCATTCTCTTGTCTACAATGCAGTCCTGGGAATAAACATATGGCTTCAAAAATGCAAAACAATACTCTACCAACTAACCTGTGGCCCTGGAGAGTAATTGATGCTTTCATACCATAAACTCCACTTTGGTCTTTATTTCATCTCAGTCATTTGCACCCTTATTTGTCTCCACTAAGCTCCTGGCGCTGAGTTCATGACATAGCAGGAAGACATGCAAATTATGTCCCCCTCTGCCCATGAAAACCAGTCTTGAACCTACAGTTCTGACAGAGGCACCCAGGTCTGGACTCACAGGTCCTCCTATTCTTTGGTCATCACTGAACACTCAACACTCAGCATGGATTTGATACTGAGATGGGTTTTCCTTGTGGCTCTGTTGAAAGGTAATTTATACATAAGGAGAGATACTAAAGGTTTGGGCAAATGTAAGTGAGAGGGTTATTGGACATCCATGAGTGTGTACTCAAAGAATTCTCTGTTTGCAGGCATCCAGTGTGAGGTTCGGCTGGTGGAGTCTGGTGGGGACTTGGTACAGCCTGGAAGTTCCCTGAAACTCTCCTGTGCAGCCTCTGGATTCAGCTTCAGTGATGCCTGGATGAACTGGGTCTGCAAGGCTCCAGGGAAGGGACTGGAGTGGGTGGGAAGAATTAAGCACAAACCTGATAATTATGCAACAAGCTACGGGGAGTCCGTGAAAGGCAGATTCACCGTCTCAAGAGATGACTCCAAAATCAGCCTCTACCTGCGAATGAACAGCTTAATATCCGAGGACACCCAATTTATTACTGTAGTGCAGACAGTGAGAGGACTTCAGTGTGAACCTGACACAAACCTCCCTGCAGGAGCGCTCAGAACCAGCAGGGGGCGCACTGCGCACATGGAAAACCAGCACATTGCAGATGTAACTGAGTGTTCCTGGGTTCTCAGTCTCAGCTGGCACTCCATCTGATGTTTTCACACAATGCTCTCTGCATTTGGGGTCTGTAAGGAAGGAAAAAACAGAGTTCTGTTTTCGCTCCATGAAAACACACACACACACACACACACACACACACACACACACACACACACACACGGTCTAAATAAACTAAATGCTACAAATAACCCCTGATTGCAGAATTGGCTGCTGTTGTCACCGGGATCAAATGTTAATGAATCTTAAAATTTGTCAAAATCCTGTTTTTCCAACTCTTATGCCTCCCCCACGTAAAGCATATAATGTCTTGCTTAAGTGAAGTCTCTTGACAACAGATAGGCAGTATCTACACCTTATATTTGATTTTGTGTTTTTCTGGAACTATAAAGCTTCATAAGCAATGAAGAAGACCATTAATGTGGAACCTCTTTCTCATGATTGTTCTCATAGGATTGCACATTTTTCATGATTTTCAGTGGTTGATTTGATATCAGGTATCCCATCCATAAGAACTTAAAGATCGTATCCAAGTCTAATAAGTCTTCACATTCATTTTCCTTGATTTGTACAGTCTAGGTGTTTCATCAGGAGACATGCTCCTCTTACAATGCT
Source organism: Cricetulus griseus (assembly GCF_003668045.3). Lineage (NCBI taxonomy): Eukaryota > Metazoa > Chordata > Mammalia > Rodentia > Cricetidae > Cricetulus > Cricetulus griseus. Next base: position 176,997,913 of record NC_048598.1, on the reverse strand, counting down.
GACCCATGATGTAAAGGAGGAATGGAGTGTAGAAGTCATCTGTAAACATCTCCACACATAACTTGCAGAGCAGACACTCCAGACATCTCCAGAAACACACCTGTACTGTTTCTTGTTTCAGATGAGATATCTGACCACAGAGGACACCATAGAGTCTCCATCTGTTGGAGAATCAGAATGAGACGTTATGATCCAGGTCCCAGATACAATCCTGT